>NC_142136.1:40459621-40762651 GCF_024610735.1 Ursus americanus
CTTTTCCTGTATTTTAATGCTATATCTTCCATTTAAATATTTTTTCTTAATGTGGAGAGCATTAAGTCCTTTTGAATTTTATCTAGCCTATCATATTTGCATGAGTAACTGATTTATAAGTGAAATCCTTCTAAGACCTTCACAAGTGACTGTGATGGTTTCCTAATTTGAACTACCAAAGTCCACTTTTTCTCTCCTTTGCTGTGTATCATAAACTTCTCAGTTATGTACCTTCCTTATACTCCTGAAAGACAGCAGATTTCTTGGGGTGGCTATCAATTCATGTGTGTATTCCTCGAGAGTGGTTCCCTGATGTCTCCTCCCCTCCCGCCCCCCCCCCCCCCCCCGGAGTACGTTGAGTAAACCTCAAGGCCCATTTAACAAAGGTGGTGTCAGTGTGAAAAGCGTTGTGTCTCTGCTCCTGGCACCTGCGAAATTGGGAAAATTCAACTTCAGATACAACACCGTTGGCAATAACAAGCATAATCACAATAAAGATTTAGAGACTGGCACCCAAAGTGAAAGCAGAAGACAGGTTTATGAAAGCACCAAGTACACTCTCCAAAGGAGAGTTGCAGGTGCCCCAAGATGGAACTGACACCCAGGTTGTTTGGGGATTGGATATTTTTCCTGTCGTTTTGGGCTGCAAGGAGCTGTGACATACAGAGGGATGGTCTCTAAAGGAGGCTGTTTCCTATCATTTGGGGGACTCCTCCTGCATTTGGGAGAGGGAGTTCTTGACCTTACAAGATTTTTACTGGAATTGTCATGGCAGCATTTCTCCCTGGTGGGGGAGGGGCAACCACAATGCAAATGCATTATAAAGAGTCTAGGGGTTGCCCTGAGGCAGAGGTAGAAGAGAAGAGCAGGTTCTGCACCTGCGGCTCTTGATCTGTCAGTCCCAACCATCTCTCGGAAGCCAAGAGGTCAGGATGTTGTGCCCTTGGGCTTCTAATGTGTAACCGATTTGTCACCGTCCTTGCCTCCAGTTCCTGTCTTTATCACTCCTCCCTCAAGGACTTGGGGCTCTGCCTCTGGGCCTTCCTTCCACCACCCCTATCTAGCTTCTCTCTAACAGTAGCATTTCCCTAAATAATACTAATACTAAATTGATGGATACAAATATCCATCAGATTTGAGTACTGAAACCCTCATTTATTGGCATATTGCAACTATATTCTTCCTAATTTTTTTTTTCCTATTCTCAACTTCACTCACTGCCCTGACCCCTAGGGGGCCTGTATTACAAATTTATGGTACACTTCTCCTTACCTTTACACACACACACACACACACAGACACAGAGTGATATTTTAAAGTGTACTCTTCTAAAATTCTATGCAAGTTACCAAAATTTCAATGTATTCTGCAACTGTTTTTTTACTAAACATTTTATTTTGTGTAGTATCCATGTGGTTAATTATAGAAGTATTTTCTTTTAACTTACATATGGTGTCCATTCTTATGTCTACACCACATTTATCCATCCATTACTATATATTTTCATTACTTCCATATTTTAAGTCTATAACCAATGGCACAATGTATATTCTTCTCCACCTTCTGTATACCAGTGCAAAAAATTCTGGAGTTAGCATGAGTGGATTGTTGGGGTATGCATTTTAACTAAAACTGTCACATCATTCTTTATTATGAATGAGTGATTTACATGAACACCTACAGTATCTGAGTTTTTCTTCATAGCCTTACTGTCTCTAGATTCTAATTCAACTTTTGTTTTCAAGTTTATTTGGGTAAATACAGGTAACTTACTGTTAGTTCCTTTGATCCATGGTGAGATTGAACACCTGTGTATTTATTGACCATTCACTTACATATTCTGTGAATGCCCTCTTTCTTTATTTTTTCTCCAGATTATACACATTTTACTTTTAAATTTCTGAGAACTTATATATATTCTAGATATTAACTTACTAATATTTGCATTGATTGTGTGTCTAATAAAAATGTTATCTATATTATATGTCATGTAATGCAAATTTCTCCACTCAGTCTACTATTTAATTTTGAACTTTGTATATGATCTTACATACCATAAAAAGGAGTTATATTTTAATATAGTTAATCTTATTCATCTCTTTTCTGCATATTTAATGTTTTTTGAATTATTCAAGAAAATATTCCTCAGACTGAATGTGTACACTTCCAAATATCAAGCTTTGTATACTTATTTCCGTCATAAATTCGTCAGCTGGTCCCTCTAGTCAATATTAGAATCTATTTTAACACTGTTTATAAATTTGCCTAGTATTTGTCTGTTATGCTGAGCTGTTTCAGGTTTAGCACAGCATTTCATAATATTCTTCAGGAAAGGCCCTCTGAATGTAGATTTTCATGTGCTCAATATTCTCATTGAGGAGCAATGAGGAGATTCTGGGATATGAGATGGGCTGGGTCTGGAACTACAATATGACGTTTAATATACATTGGATCTGAGGCTCGTGAAGCCTTTGCGTCAGAATAAAAAGAAAAGATTTATAGATGGATATAAATGAAGGAAGAGAAAATAAAAATATGAAGGATACACTGAAAAGAAATTTCACATGCTGCCATAAATTGGATTTATCCCTGTTAAACTTTTTTTTTCTTTCAAAAAATGACAGTACCTTTCACGTACTTCACAGCCAGAGTAGTTATATGTCAAAGAGTAAAAAATGAGGTCTTCTTGAATATTCTGCTTATTCTGCTTAATAGAGTAAACTATATTTCATAGGTAATTTGTTGGAAATTCAGCTTAACCAAGAGATTTTGGCAAACTTCCTCTTTGTTGCCTTCTCATTAACTCTCATTGCTCCTCCAATTACTAGGAGGAAAAAATACAAACATCTGCCAGTTAAAACAAAACAAAACAAAATCAAATGGTAAAACAAAATGTATTCCCACATAACAGACGCTCACGAAAACAAGCAAAACAAGGAATGGGGTCGAATAATTAATATCTTTAAAGGATTTTTTCTGATTTCCTTTTGACTGAGACTGATTTCTTTGGGACTCTGATTCATGGAATTGTGCTTATTTTCCTGGGTGATTATATATTATTTTGATTATTGTTGTGATTACTGTTGTGTGAAATGAATTTGGCAGTCCCAACACAGTGTTAATTTCCATTGTTCTTACACAGTGTGACGCACTGGAATCAATGGCAGTAGAACAACTGAAATTGGATAGAAAAGTCACAGTAGATTTATGGTCCCTGGACACTCATTTCCTTATAATACTGTCAGAAGAAAACTGAAGTAGTTGTTGACTTCCCTGGTAAATCACAGAAAAGCATGTAAAACAGGCTGATGACTTGAATTCCTTAATATTTGCCTCCAAGAAAAAAATAACGACTTGCGTATACACTACTAGAATAAGGAATGTATTATACAATTAAAAAAATTCAAAGGACTTTAAATTTGTCAGAGTTTATTTCATAACATATATTGTATTTTGCTTTTACATACCTAATAGAATATTCTTAATGTTACTTGCATTTCCTCTATGAGGTGTATTTAAAATCTTAATTGAAATTTGAAAATCTCTAAGTTTAGATGATAATATTTCATTAAATTTCTATTATTTGAGGTTTTAAAATCACATGTGCAGGGGTGCCTGGGTGGCTCGGAAGATTAAGCGACTGTGTTCGGCTGAGGTCATCATCTCATAGGTCCTGGGATTAAGCCCCTAGTGGGGATCCCTGTTCAGCAGGGAGTCTGCTCCTCCTTCTGTCTCTCCCCATCAGCCCCCTACTCATAATCCCTCTCTCTCTCAAATAAATAAGTAAAATCTTGAAAAAAATTACATATGCAAAAAAAGACCCATTATAATTGTCTAGATAATAAAATAAATAATGTTAGACATTAGCTCAAAATAACCTATCTATCCCACTACCAACATTAGAAAAGTTACATATTTGTCATTTAACTGATGGGTTTTTTTTGGTCTCTGTCTTGCCAAACAACTAGTTGAATTTTTCCTCCACATAATTCATTTTTTTAATGTCACAGAGACAAATGATCAGGTGCTATGTTTAAGGGCGAGCATAAACAGCAAGGCAGTTACGTAAATGAGGAAAAAAGCATAAGATTGAACTTAAGTAATTGGCTTGGTGGAACATAATGTTTCATTCCGAGGACTGCCTTACAATTGCTCATTGACACATTCTATGAAGTAAAACAACTGAATTTGCTCACAGTATTAGCAATTAAATTGGTTGTTTTTTTTTTTTTTTTTAAAGACACACTGATAATGTATTAATGATAAATGTTCTTCTAGTGGGTGTAAATGCATGGTGGAGGACTGTAATTGCAACGTTCAGCTTCTCTTAGATAGTTATGTCACCTGCTCATGTTGAGAATATTTCTAGTCCTTGCTCACATCTGCTCCATAAGAATCTTCACTTTTCAGCAGTAATTTTTTTTTAAGATTTATTTATTTGTTCATTTGACAGAGAGAGACAGCCAGCAAGAGAGGGAACACTAGCAGGGGGAGTGGGAGAGGAAGAAGCAGGCTCCTAGTGGAGGAGCCTGATGTGGGGCTTGATCCCGGAATGCCAGGATCACGCCCTGAGCTGAAGGCAAAGGCTTAACGACTGCACCACCCAGGCGCCCCCAGCAGTGAGTAATGTTTTAACAAACAATCAACTGTTTTATTCTTAAGAATATCCGCAAAACCACAACTTAATTCAATAATACTTACACTTCTGAAGCTCTTCCATAACAGGTATATAGGAATTGCCATCATACAAAAACAAAGCAAAAATTAATCTGTTTTTTTTTAAGTAAACAAATCTCAATTTTGACAAAAAAACTCTTATCTTGAATATCAACCTCCATGCAATCTCTGAACCAATATTTATTAAGCATCTGTATTCCAGGCACTGAGTATATAGAGCACAGCACAGAACCACGTACATTCTCCCTGCCTTGGAGAGCTTACATTTTAACAAGACTTGGTGCTCAATCATGTAAAAAAAATTAACATACAAGTGAGCTGTCAAGGTGATCTGTTTTCTAGTTCTTATCCTATAATCAACTAACATGATGCCGAACAATTATTCAAACTATATAGTCCTAAGTTTCCTATCTATAAAATAAAACTGTTGTAATCTCCAAGGATATGAAGATTCATGAGAGTATCTAAGTCAATGTGAAATGAAATTGGGTACTGCCTGAGGCTGAGGGGTACAGTACTTACTGATGGATTTTAATTGTCCTAAATGTCTCAGAATGTAGTATACGTGACTAAAGTTATTATAGCTATTTTAATTTTTGCCTTATAATAATGATGACCTTTTAAAGAAACATTATCATATTGTGCATTTTTAGCTCAGAAAACCAAGTTGAATTCTGGAGACCTAGGAGTTGACACTATTACATATTTTGAGCAATGAACTAATGGGTGTTCCATATGATTAGGTGATGCTGTTACTCGCCCACCCCCTCCAAAAACATATCTGCAGACTGCTACTCTCCCAATAGACTTCTGACAATGTATTCTTTGTTTGGAACCAATATAGTATCAACACATGACAGCTGAACCCACTCAGGACACCAACAGTGAAGGCATAGTCAATGGCACTCAATATTCTGTGTAAGCACTCTGACAACCCCCCCACCCTATCCGATATGTCTTTGTGAAGGAGCTGTGATGGCAGCATTCTGCTTTCCCAAGTACTCAGTGTACTTAATACCAAGGTTGCCATCTCCTAGTTACTGCGATATTACTCTCAGAAACTGACGTTTACAAAAATCTAATTCAGATTCCCAGCACAAGTTTTGCATAGCGTCTATCATCCTTCTCTGTTAACGCCCTAAATGGTACTTTATCCCACCTTCTATCATTCTATTACCCTTATTTTTATTTATTTCCTTGCCTCTGGGAATCTCACCTGTTTGACTGCTATCTTTCTTATTAAAACAGCATTATTACAGCCTTTTTTATCGTGGTGGTAGTACGTGTCCACCAAGGCAAGAGTGATCTGCTGCCGCTCACAGGAATCATGAAGATTTAGCAGACGGTTATAAATGCCACTTCTATCTCCCTTCTGTTAGTTCCTATCAGTGAAACAATTCCAGAGCTAATGGAAATGAGACTGTGGAATGTGTATCCATAAAACTTGATCATCTTCTGCCCCACAAATGATACTGAGAAGAAATGCTTTGTTATTACCTTTAGGCAACAGGAAATAAATGAATTGGAGTAGTAGTTCCAGTCTGTGGGGGATTATTAAACGATCATCTTAAATATCCTTGTACCCATTCCATTTGCTAGTTACCAATCCCTCTCTCCGTAAATAAATATTAACTCTTTAAACAGGTTCATGTAAACTCAGAGCATGTTTAATATTAAAGATCCTTCATAACCTGATATTTACAAATGAGATGTAAGTGACTCAATTTCTAAGTATGTTTAACACAAATATTTTCCTACTTATTTATTTCTCATAATGCCAGTTTTCCAATTAAGTAAGATTTGAGTTTACCATCTGTTCACATTTTAGTAGGCCTGTTAAATAATTAAAAATGCATCCTAATCTGTAGTCTTCTAAATACCATGTTTTTATTATTGGCACTAGAAGCAAAATCAATAAGTGCAGAAAATATGAATCTAGTGGTTTTAGATTGATCAAAATAATATTTATATAGTCTCATATTTTTCCCCTGACAATTATGTGTAAACATCTACTTCTGAATCAAACATTTTAAGTTTCACCCGAGTACTTTGAAACACCTAAATTTTATTCATCACATTTGCAGATTTCGCCAGTAGCATGATCACAAGTAAGTAAAGAACATGAACTCTGATTTTGTCTAATGCAATACAGGGCCTTGCTGTTACAACTAGGCGTTCATGACGCGGCTCTGTAGTGTAATAAATCTAAGGCATGAAGTATGGTTTTGTGCCTGGGACCTAAATACAGATGTCAAGGGAGTAAAGGAGAGTTCTAGACATGCATGTGTATGGTTCAGTTAGGAAAACTATTTGGTCATTTTATATCTCACCAGTTGGGGTGATTTCTAAATTCAAAATATATGTCAGTTAAGGATAAACCACTGAACAGGGGAGAATGAGAGGAATGAGGAAGGGTAAGTCGGGGTCTCATCATGTCACTCTCCAGGACTCAGGCCACAAGATGCTGACACGCTTAGGTAACAGGAATACTATGTATTGTTTCTGTATTCTCTGAGTTAACAAAACGAGAGTGGTAGTGTTATTAATGAAGACTTAGTCATCTCCTCTGCATTTTAACTAGCAGATTCTTCCCTCTCCATACTTTTTTCTTCTATAATCCCGGACTTTAAATTGGAAATACCAGTAACTTTCATAGTCTCCTCAAGACAAAATGTCATTCTTTTTTTATTTTTAAAGAATTTGTTTATTCATTTTAGAGAGAGTGAGTGTGAGCAAGGGGAGGGCAGGGGGGAGGGAGAGGGAGGGACTCTCAAGCAGACTTTATGCTGAGTGCGGAGCCCTATGCAGGGCTCAATCAATCCCAGAACCCTGAGATCATGACCTGAGCTGAAACCAAGAGTCAGACACTAAGTAAAGTAAATTTTATGTTAAGTAAAATTTATACTGTAACATTCAAAGCCTACATTCATTTTGCAGTTATCTGAAAAATGAAATGGATATAGATATGTAATAAATGTGTATATTTTTTGTCCATCAATTATGTTTTTAATGTTACTTTTTTAAAATAAATGAAGGGAGCTTTAAAGCCATTTAAAAGTTTGCCTAATCATATCACACTCTATAAATAAGCTACTAGCATGATATTTAAAAAAAACCCTGAAATTCTTGTCAACTGAATAATATTAACAAATGCATCTTTCTCTTCCTTTCTTTATTTGAAATGGTTTCCGATATAGCATTTCAAAGTGTTATTGGTGATATTAGTCGTCGGGGGGGTGCAGTAGATGCTACCACGTTTAAGGAAATAGAATTTGCAATTAGACTAACAGGAGTCTGGATTAGCGATTTAGTTATACGAAATCTTGAATAATTCTCTTGTCAGATCTGAATGAGCCTCAGTGGCATCAACTGAAAAAAATGCCCTAGGATGACAGGAGAAAAACAGGGATTGACCTAATGAATGCAGGACACTTAACAAGGTGTGTAAATAAAAGAGCTTTTGCTTAGAGGAAGTTACTATTACTAAGGTTCAATATATACCTTATTAAAAGAATTTTGTGCCCAGACACTTAAAGAAGTTACTAAAAGCAGCACTGAAGGGGCACCTGGGTGGCTCAGTCCGTTAACTGTCTGCCTTCGCTAAGGTCGTGATCTCAGAGTCCTGGGATTGAGCCACGTAGGGCTCCCTGCTCAGTGGGGAGTCTGCTTCTCCCTCTCTCTCTGCCTCGCCCCTCCGCTTGTTCTCTCTCTCATATAAATAAATAAAATCTTTAAACAAAATAAAATAAAAGCAGCACTGTTAATATAAAATTCCTAGAGAGAAACACATACCCTCTACTCTGTGCTCTACAGAAGAGAGTTGACTTCAATTTTCTAGAAGAAAAAATATGAGAGCAGCTCTAGTTTCCACCCAATGCCAGATCTCTCCAGTTTCTCTGCAAGGCAGTGCATGCAGCACATAACTGAACAGAAGGAAACACATGTGAATAAGCGGCTTACCAACTTCGGAGTTCTCGCTCTTTGGAGCAGCCAGTCCTGGATGCATGTGCTCCCCTCTCTCAGGAGGTAAGTGGTCTCCGCCACCTGGGTAACGTCTACAGTTGTACCTCTCCCCCTGCATCTGTCTGAGTAAATTCAGTTTAGCGATGGACAGATGAGGCAGCACACCTTGTCTTAAGACTAAACTATGCTATTAATCAGGTTTATCAGTAATAAAAGTATATTTAATCTTCATTTCTGCAGTCTCATTTCTTATTTCTCAATTGGTTTTAACTTTGGAAGGGGTGCAGAGGAGGTGCGGTTATTTGTCACCCTCAAAAGAGCTCCAGTAAATAATTTTCAAGTATCTATCTCTATAACCACAGAACATATCATTCTCCAAGAAATACTTTTCACTACTTTCACCAAATTATTATTGAAAAAATATAAAATTTCTACCTATTTGAAAATTTTGAATAATTCTAACAGTGACAGGACACTGAATACAGTAGAAATAAAATGAGGATTAAGTAGATTTTTTTGCCTGGTAGTCAATGTTTTATTTTAGTCAATCTATCAATATTTTAAAAAATACGTGTTTTAATTTTTAATGATGCTAAGAAGCAATTACTGTTGAAGAGCATTACACAAACTATATTCTCCTCTCCAGCATTCCTACTTATTAAAAATGAAACATAGGATACTGAGGATAAATGAGAAAATTATCGGAACCAATGTGATACCCATTGAATCATCACAAATGATTTGTAATTATCACAAAATACATTTCCCAATAAGTCAGAATAAATGAGTTCAATAGGTATGAAGAAAAATGCATGTCTATTTGCAAAGAAGGAATGATTATAGCCTACTAAGTCATTATTCATAATTGAAATCAATTAATTTGCAGAAATGATTATTTCATAAATTACTCGTTCATATGATCAGAACCTAATTTTTTTCACACAAGAAAAATATTTAAAACTGTACTCATATTTCTGTTACATAAAATAATCATTACTCAAAAGTTTTTCAGACAGTAATAAGTATATACTGATATAAAAATATATCTAATGTGCCAGATCTTGTGTTTCCCTTCTCTTCCAGAAATCTGGTTTTGTGGGAAGAACAACTTGCTTGAATAAAAAGCTATCTTTTCTAGTGCTTATTGCAAATAGCGGTGGCTAGCTGGTTGAACTGTAGTCAAAGAAATATAAGTAGAAGTTGCTGAATGGTCCTTCCAGAAGCATTTCTTAAAAAGGGAACTGTCCCGTTATGCATCCTTTCACACTTGTCTCATTGCTCTTTTTGCTTCCTGGACCGTGAATATGTCTGAAGCTTCAGCACTCATCCTGTAAACATAGGGGTAAGGGCTGAAAAGAGCTGAAAGAAACCCAGGTCTTTGATGACTCGGTCTGGCTTTCAGAAAGCAGCTTTCAGCATTTTCCTGGAGACTTTTCCATTATATAAAAGTAAAATAAATATAAGACTTAGAATGTTTTTATTTTGCTTCCTTGAACATGCTACTGAAATCGATTCCTAATACAAAGGAATTCCATACCACCTTTGACCAAGTTTAGTTTGGTGAGAGACTGAAACAGTCTGAGCAAATGTATTGGTTTTCTGTGTTATACAACAAATTATCACAAAATTAGACGTTTAAAATCACACCATGTATTATCTCTCAAACTCCATTAATTCATTATCTCTGTCAGCTCTCAGTTTCTGGGGGTCAGGAGTCTCAGCACAGCCCAGTGAGTACTCCTCTTCCAAGCTCACACGGCTACCGGCACATTTCAGGTCCTTGACATTGTAGGACTGAGAAAAAAAATGCTTAGCTTCTAGGCACAGTTTCTTGCCATGTTGCTCTCTCTCCCTGAGCAGTTCAGTCGTAGCAGCTTGCTCTTCAAAGCCAGCAGGAGAGTCTATCTAACGCATATACAGACAGATAATCATATATAACCAAATCATGGGGATGACATCCCATCCCCATCAACTCTGCCATATTTTACTGATTAGAGGTGAGTCACGTCTCACATCCACGCAAGCGGAGAGTATTTCTAGGGAATAACACCAACAACTGGAGAACATGGGGTCTATATTAGAATCCTGCCTAACATTCTCAGTAACAAACATATTTTTGCAGAGACTCTGGGTTTCGACCTCTTCTTCTGCATTGCTGTACTAGACAGCATATTCTACGTGGCTCTTCAAAGAACTCCTTTTAACGCTGCGTAGAACCTCTTATCTCGGAGTAAGTCCATCACAAAATATATTCAGTCTAAACCGTGGTCAAGTCTAGCTTTCCAGGGATACAATTTCGTACTCAAGAAGAAAAACTCTCACCCAACACAAACTGCTCTTTATCAAAAGTTTCCAGACTTAACACCTAGAGTTCAAGATTTCTTTAATCACAAACATACATCATAGAAGTTCACAATGGGGCTCAATCCCAGGATCCTGAGATCAGGACCTGAGCTGAAGTCAGATGCTTAACCAACTGAGCCACCCAGGCGCCCTAAATATGTGTGTTTTTTTTTTTTTCATCCCTTTTCCCTGTGTCTGTTCTTTCTTTTCCACCCTGCTATATATCACATTGTGCTGTAATTATCAGTTTCCTCATTGACTTCTCCTACTGGACTAAAAGCTGAGATGCTGAGCTCTCCAAGGACAAGAGGGTCCTTCAGTCAATGCTTGTACCTTAGCACTGACCCAAGAAGACGCCTTATGACCACTCCCATTATTTCACTTAAACTGAAAGAGTGATGTCTTCATTAAAAAAAAAAAAAAAAAAAAAAAAAAAAAGGTTAGGCACTTTAAAGTAGTCCTAACTTGTTTACCTAACTTGTTTAAATAAAATGCCACTTTATATAAGAAGATATTTTAATATTATTTAAAAAGAAAAAGGAACATAGGAACATATTAATATCTGTGTTCTTAGAGGCAGGGAACCAGTTAGAGAACTGACCTAAAATCCACGCTGGGTATCTGAGGATAGTTCAGATACTTAAGACAGATTAGTTAATAGGGACGGGGTACCTATGTGCTTGTTTTACCTGAACTCTGGATGAGTTAAGAGTTTAAAGTTTTAGGCTGAACCAAGATGAGTTCACTCTTGTATTTCTAGAATAAAGATCCTTGTGCTGAGGCACTTGCATGAAAACCACCAAGCAGTATTCTGTGCATTCAAAAAGCAATAAAAGAAACAGCATTAGTGATAGAAGTCCTTGCTCCTCACCTCCCCACCAAAATAAAAGTTAAATGTGCATACTTTGTATGTTGGAATCTCAGAATTTCATTTTTTTGAATGTCAGAATCTGGAGTGCAATCCTGCTGTGAATTAGGTTGGCTGCTTTAGCATATAAACATCCAGGAGGTGTTATAATAGATGCTGCTCTCAAAACATGAAAATAAGTCAAAGCATATTGCAATAGATACGCTTTTCTATCCCCCTCTCTCTGACACAAATACACACAGATGTATCAGGACATTTCAAATTATTAATCTATATAATTATTAGTATATAATAATTATGTAATAATATGTAATTATTAATCTATACATAATCTATAATTATAATTATAATAAATGATTAATCTATTTTAAATATATTTAGTCTATTAACGTAGGAGTTTAATTTCTTAAAATGAGTATAAATTCTGAAAGCAAAATAAAAATAATACATCAAGAGAAATTTCATGCACTTTGAATTGTGTCGATATAAGTTATATTAGCATGACCAAGATATGGAGAGAGTTATGTGCTTGAATTGTGTAAATTGTATGGTATGTGAATTGTATCACAGTGAAGCTGTTGGTTGTTATTGTTTTGAGAGCCCTAAGAGAATGAAAAGACAAACCACACACTGGAGAAAATCTTTGCAAAGCTCACATCTGGTAAAAGACTGTTATCTAAAATACACAAAGAACTCTTAAAACTCAACAATAAATAAGCAAACAACCCAATTTTAAAATGAGCAAAAGATCTAAGAGACACTTCACCAAAGAAGATACACAAATGGCAAATAAGCATATGGGAAAATATTCAACATCAGCTGTTACCTGGGAATTAAAAATTAAAGCAATGACGTATTACTACACACTTATTAGAAGGGCCAATATCCAGGACATTGCTAACACCAAAGCTATTCTTATTCATTGCTGGTGGAAATATAAAAGAATACAGCTGCTATTGAAAAACATTTGGCAGTCTTTTGCAAAATTAAACATAATTATCGTATGATCCTTAGTATTTACTCAAATACGTTGCAAACTATGTCTACATAAAACCTGCACATAAATGTTTACAGCAGTTTAATCCATAATTGCCAAAACTTAGAAGACACAAAGATGCCCTTCAGTAGCTGGACAAACTGTAACACAGCGATGCGAGAAATATTATTCAGTGCCTCCCCAAGTAAGAGCTATCAGCCATGAAAAGAGTGGGACTTTTAGTTTTGTATTACTAAGGAAAATAAATCTGTCTGTAAAGGCAATATACTGTATGATTCCAATTATATGACATTCTCGACAAAAGAAAACTAAAGATGCAGTAAAAAGATCAATAGTTGCCAAGGGTTCTAGGGACGGGAGAGAGGAATAGATGAAACACAGGCAGTTTTTAGAGTAGTAAAAACTTTCCATATGATACTGTTATGGTGGGTACGTGTCACTATACTTTTGTTAAAACCCCTAGAATGTACAACAAAAAGAGTGAACCCTAATATAAAGTATGGACTTCAGTTGATAATAATATGTCAATATTGACTCATTGATTGTAACCAATGTGTACCACACTGATGCATGATGTTAATAATGAGGAAAACTGTGTCTGTGGGGGGGCAGATGAAGTGGTATGTGGGAACTCTGTTTTCTGCTTAAATTTTCTGAAAACTTCGAATTGCTTTAAAAATGAAGTTTATTACTTTTAAAAAATCAATGGACTATAGAAATGAAAAAAATACCAAAAACAGAAATAACAAAATGGAAGGGCTCAGTGGTAGAGATGACAGTTGACTGAATCAGTGAACTTGAAGACAGATCCATAGAATTTACCCAACCTAACAGTGAAGAGAAATAGACAAGAAACGGAGTTTCAAGGATCTGTGGGACAACAACAAAATTTCCAACATTCCATATCATCACCATCCCAGAAGGAAAAGAAAAAAAAAAAAAAGATATCAATAGACTGAAAATCAAAGGATGTCAAAAAAATACACCAGGTAACATTAATTTAAAACAAATACAAGTGACTATATCAACGTCTGATAGATTGGACTTTAGAACAAATAAAATTACTAGAGACAAAGAAGGACATTACATGACGATGAAAGTTCAATCCAGCAGGAAGACATAAAAGTGTACAACCTAAAAAATAAAGTTTCAAAATACATGAAAAAACCAACTGAGTTGAAAAGAGAAATAAACAAATCCACAATTAGAGTCTTCAACACTCCTCCCTTGGAAATTGATAAAACTACTAGAAAGAAAATTAAAAAAGACACAGAGGATCTGAACAACACAATCAATAAACTGTATCTAATTAATATATATATTGAACAATCCGCTCAGCAACAGAATACACAATTTTATTTTAAGCACCAATAGGACATTCACCAAGATTGGTCATATTTTGTATCATAAAACAAACCTCAATAAACTTAAAAGAATTGGCATCCCACAGAGTGTATTCTCTGATGATAATGGAATAAAACTAGAAATCAATAACAGAAAGGCAACAGAAACATATTGTATCTTCTAAATTATTCATTGATTAAAAGCAGTATTTCCTAGTAGTCCCTGCTTCATTGTGTGTTTATGTGTGTATCTGTGTTTTGAACAATTTGACACAAATAAAAAATACAATGTAAAGGTGTTTAAGATGACGCTTGCAAAACAGGAAACAGAGTTAGGTATTATTATAATGATGGTCAAAATTATTAAGTCATTGTTTATCTTCTCCCTATCAATATATCTAATAGTTCTGGTCCAGGTAAGGTGATTATTCATATGTATATCTGATTTAAAAACAAACCCAGTAATGACACTCTTTTCTGCTTTCACCTCACGTACCTCTTTGGCATTTGGACTCCCAATAACGTTTCCTAACATTAAAATTTACTCTAATTTAAACCTAGCTCTGAATGAAAACATGTTTTTAAAGGAATTATTCTGTAAGGTACAGAAAGCATCACTATAAGCAGTATATTTTATTATAATAAATGCTGCTTCTGCAGGTGCAATAAAAATTGGGGTTCTTAAGTTGTATTGACTTACTGAATATAGATTAATATAGAGACATATCTCATACTCTTTTTTTTTTAAAGATTTTTATTTATTTATTAGACAGAGATAGAGACAGCCAGTGAGAGAGGGAACACAAGCAGGGGGAGTGGAAGAGGAAGAAGCAGGCTCATAGCGGAGGAGCCTGACGTGGGGCTCGATCCCATAACGCCGGGATCATGCCCTGAGCCGAAGGCAGACGCCCAACCGCTGTGCCACCCAGGTGCCCCCATATCTCATACTCTTAAGTTAGAATTCCAAAAGCTGAAGTATTTGTTCTTTAATAATACCATTTTTTCTTTTCCTTAATGAGAAAACTAAAAGTCATATAACTATTTCATCACTGGCAAGATGAAGCAGCAGGTTAAAAATTCTACTGTTGTTTCCATCAGTAGATATAACATCAATGGTAGTGGGATAGAATAAGACATTGGATTTCACTGGGCAAAATCTGTTACCTAGGACTGCTGTCCAAAGCTGCCTGCCTCTACCTTGGGTTGATATCAGCCTGTAGTTGTAACTGGTATGTTTGCTATTCAGCCTGACATATACTCCTTGCTGGGAATTAGATTTGGAAAGAAAATCTAATGACATTTCCTACCCAATATATCTGATGGCAGCAGAGTAGAAAACAATGCTATGCAAGGAGTTTCTCCTTCCCCGTGTAATGTCACAGCAGAAATCTTTGGCAGGGAAGTTGCTTACACTAGACCCATGTCACTTTGAAAATAACAATAACAACAAAAACAATAATAATAACCCCATGACTGACAGTGAATCGTCCAGCACACCAAAAAATCTTAGAATAATTTAAGTGACAAATGACAAACATTTCAACTTACTTGCAGTGTGTGGACATCCCCCCCCCCCCAAGAGTAGTAAGACTTAAGTTTTCTGGTCCAACTGATTTGTATTTTTTTAAGATCACAAATCCTTTAAAGTCTCATGTATTAATAACAGAAATGAAGTGCCACTAAATCATAAGTTTTTCTTTACTTATATGAAGTGGTGATGGTTTTCATTCAACCTGGAAATGTTCCCTTCACTCTGTAACAATCAACTTAAATGTCATCAATTCTGTAAAGCTTTATCAGGCTTTCTTCTTTAGAGTAACTATTTTAATACCTCATACTATTCAACAACATTTATTTATTCGTTTAATACATTTATTGAGTGTAAGCATAGGTTTTGAGAGAGCACATGTAACATACAGTAAGTTAAGAGAGAGATGTTCTCTTTCTAATAGGGCTTACATGCAGGGGGTAGGGAGGAGCTGAAGTGAATAAACAAGATAATTGCAGGTTGTGAGAAATGCCATGAAATTAACAAATTGGGTGGTTTATGATAACATATGTAACTGGGTGAAGCACATTCAAAGCTTGTTTACATAAAATGATCAGAAAAGACCCTGCTAAGGATATGTCCTAAGACTTTCAAAAGATAGGAATATGGATGAACTGATGGGATCCAATCAAAGACCATTCCTGGAAAAAGGAGCAGCAAGTGCAAAAATCTTAAGGTAGGAAAGACCTTGGCTGGTTCAAGGAACACAGAGACACCTGTATAATGATCTTGAGGATCTCTGCGAGAGAGGATACTACATCTTATACATCTTCTGATTCCTGTCTTCTAGCAAACACCTTCAAAGAAATACTATAAAATTATTTGGTTAATAAAGAATAAGCAATTGAGACATATGTTTATAAAGTTATAACGGGTTTTAAAAAAATTATCATCTTGTGAAAGAACATTAACATAAAATAATAGCAACATAGGAAAAAGTATAATTTTCCTAAAGGTGTGTGGTAGAGGCAATTGAAGTAATTATGGACAAGGGAAATTGGTGTCATTTTTTAATAGTCAAGGAAATTTTATTATTTTTGAATAAGGAAACACATTTGAGTTTTTCATAATGACTGAATCTTTAATTTTAAATGAGAATCTACAAATTTGAGCTTTCATTAATAAATTTTAAGCACATCATTTTTTAAAATGGTGGTTAAGGGTGAGTATGCTTGTATGTTTCTTTACATTGAGAAAAATAAAGCAAAGGAAATTATTAGTTAATGCTGATGGACTTGATTTAAGAAGTGTGTATGTTGAAGATAAAAAAAGTGAATAAAGACTTGAGTAGTTAGAAAGGTCTTTTATGATCAAGATTGGTTTTACATATGTCCTTTTTCAGAACTTCTCAACCAATGCCATGTCCTTTCATTTACAACGTATTTATGAATATTAATTTACATGACACTTTATGAAAAAGAATAAACAAATTGAGACCATTTTTAGGACCATGAAGATTTTTGGAAATAATCTGACACTTTTCAGTTAAAACACCACAGCCTTCTGTGCAAGCTAAAGCATACACTATTGGAATTAATTAATTGAAAAAAATCAAAGGCTTTCTTGTATTAGTAATACTGAGACCACAAATATTCAAATAATAAACTTTTCTAAATTTTTTTTAACCACTGAAAAACCTTTTGAACAATCTTAAATTTACTTTTACGCAATGTAAGTTCCTGTGAAGATTGGGTACCCAACTGATTAACATTTTCCTTTGATGCTATTTGTTTTCATTCATACAGATTTTCAGTATAGATTGTCTAGTTTTAATGTAGTACTGACTTTTATACCCTGGAAACTACAAACAGCCCCCAGGGAAGTGATTCTGTTGAAGAGCTGAGGTTTTTATTTAACTTACTGAGATTCCCCAATGAGTTTGCTCTGTGAATATATTTAGTAAATAAGCAAGACATCAGGAAAAAAAGAGAAATAGTTAACTTGTGAATAAGATCTTTTATATGGTTATCATGTGCCTCTTATATTTCCTAAAATATTAAACATGTTCAAGGAAATAGTATTTGTTTTCATCTTGATTTTCTCTGTAGCTCTTAGCAGAACTATAGCAAACATAGTAGGTACCTGATAAATTCTGTGTGAATTGAGTGCATCATATTTTTACGATCTTTTTTTTTCCCTGAGACATTACCTTTAGTTTTTGATTCCAGAAGGAGACTACAGAGCAATAACTATTATTACTTAGAAATTGGCAAGAGATTAGCTGTTTATTATCAGGCTAAAGCCCAAAGATATATTTTGTATTCATTAAATAAAAAGAAAATTATAATTTAATCCCTAACTTAAAAATAATTAATTGATGGAAACATGAAAATCTACCCTTGAGACAGAAGAATCTAGATTTGCATTGTTCTGGATTAAGAGATAAAGACTAGACTAGATGATATTGTTAAATATCATATTAAACTATGTTGAATATATATAAATTAAAAATGCATTTAATTCTTTATTCATTTAAAAATAATATAGATTTTGGCCAGCAATGTTGGAGGTACCAGACAAAATGCTCTGAAGGAAACAGACAATTTTCTTAGCCTCTTGGATTTTTTATTTTATTTGGAATGAGGAGTGGGAGAAGAGGATAATAAATGAATGAATGAGTAAATATATTATAAGCTAAATAGTGAAAACTGCTAAAAAGAAAAAAAAAGTAAGGTAAGGGAGGTTGTAAAGTGTCGGGTGTGAGCATATTGCTATTTTATAAAGAGTTCATAAGCATTGTAACTAGGGTAAACAGTAGCCCGGAGGAGGCCTTCTTGCTAGAGTGTGATATGAGAAAAAATCTGAGAGAAGAGAGGAAGTGAGCTATGAAGCTACATGGGGATGGAGTACTGAGAGAAAGGCCCTAAGGAAAGTGAATGCTCAAAATGTCCAAGAAGCAAGGAGATCCAGTATGGCTGAAGTGGGAGTGAGTGAGCCGGACATCGAGAGAAAATGAGATTGGAGGGGTAATTTCAAAACACTAGGTGCTAGTTATCCCAAAGAATATACAGTTTTATAATAATAAATTTATTTCTGAGTGTTTTCTGGTATCTTTTATTTACCAAACATGATGCTAAGTGCTTAATATAAACATCACTTAGTTCTCATAATCATTCTGTAAATAAACCTTAGACAAGTCATATAATTTGACAAAGTTATGAAATTGTTTAAGCTCTGAATTGAGTTTACTTTTACCGCCAATGTTGTTTTTTTTCTTTTTATTCATTTTGAAAATTATTTATCATTTATTAATTCAATTCCTTTCTCTCACCTCTCTATATTTGGATGGAATGATCTAAGTCAGAACAATATTTAGTATGCAACTAACAGCGGCCTTGTCTCTACTGGAGTGGCTAAAGTATGCTGCAAAATAACATCCTAATATCCGATTCATTGAGCTGCAGCTATTTGTCATGGCATGTGATGAGTATCTAGCAAAACCACTTTTGCACTTATGACCTTTTCAAATTTTATGTCCTACACAAGTGTTTGCATGCTATATAAATCCAGCTGCAAGTTGAATATCTGAACTCACAGTTAAAAATTAATAAATTAATGATCTGAACTCACAGTTTAAAAGTAATGATCCTTCCACTACAGAGGAATAAGCACTAGCTAGGTGAGCAAACGGAATATAAGTTTGATTCTGAATTTATATTTTACCCAAATATAATTGCTTTTGATCAGACCAGTTTCAAAAGAACTGCTTTTCATTCAATGCCGTTCCATCACTCCAAAATATAAAACGAATGGAAAAAGGGAACGTGTGTTAGTGCTTAAACAAAATGAGAACATGGAAGAAATCTGCCTATCAGTTGATCTTATATAGTTCAGATGGCTTGTTGATGAACCAGAAGGTTCTTTTGAATTAAATCACCAGTAATCTGAAGCTCTTTCAGAAGTTCAGACAGCCCAGCAGTGACTTGCAATTTCTGATACCAGTGACAAATGACCTAAATCAAAAATATTGGATTTGCATATTCATAATGCAATTTGAGTCCTAATTCTCTTGACCACTAGGGAACTCTTGATATAATTATGTTAATTTCCAATATGTTTCCCAATGTTCTCTCTGTACCAGTGATTACTTACATGAAAGTTAATATTTTACATTTAAAATAAAGTATGAAAATAAATAGCATAGTTTGTTTCATAGAAGCTGTATTATATTAGAAAATACATTCACATAAGCAAATATGAAATAATTGACAGATTGTGGCTGAATTAATATCAAGAGTTTTGTTTATATTTAAATTGCCTTTAGATCAAAGTCACTATATTGTAACAGTTCTGTGAAAAATGCATTGGCTAGAAAATACTGCCGTTCATTTGGTCACCTTAACAATTGATGCCATGGTTTCTTGAGCAATTTGACTGCTGCAAAATATATAGAGGATGTAGACAGACAAAATAAATGAATTGACATGCCCCTGTCCAGTGCAACCTCAGAATAAAGCCTTGACAATTATTAAGCAAATTTTATTTCATCTGTGAATAATTAATAATTAGTGATGTGAATACATACAGGACCTGGAGAACAAATAATATAAAAACCACCTTTTGTTTGACCTACAAACATAAAGTGCAATTCGAATCTGAATGTTTCCCATCAGGTTACAGGGAAGTAGATATGCACATCTCAATGAAAACACATTTTCGTGTTCTCTTCTTTTTGAATAAGCTCAGTAAATTCCTGTCATGGAAAGGTTAAACAAACTTTTTCCAATTTATCTTGGCTTCACCCAAACAAGAATATCAAATGTGTCTAACTGTAATGCATATAAAATGTTTAATACATTCAGAACACTATGTGACACAGTAAGGAATTAAATTCCTCTTTTTAAATATAATGATTGAAGATAGAAGGCCATTAGAGGAACAATGAACAGAACAAGCACATGTATTGTGTATGAATTTGAGATACTGTGAATAATAAATAGTGTGCTCATTGTGGTGATGATTGTAATGTTAAATTTAGAAGACCAACTTTTTGTGTAGATTAATCTAAATAAAAATAGTAAAATTCTTTCTAAATTTTGGCTACATGATAGCGAATGTTCTTACTGAACAAAAAGAAAAAGATTTGCTGATTAGAAGACCAGAGTTCTGAAGCTCTGCTTTATAAAGTTGTCTGAGAACTCGAATAAGGTAATGTTTGAGTGCCTCGGTAGTAACCTTAAGAATAAAAAGTCATTGCCAAAGTTAAGAAAAGGACATTTTTGTTCAGCAAGATCTAACTAGAATGAATAACAATGAGATCATTAATCAAGACAATGCCAATGTCCAAGATATTCCAAAAATTTAGGAAAGATGGGTATTTCTGCATGAAGAACCACATGTCAAAAAAGATAGTGGTAAAAGGGCCAAGATTAAAAAAAAAAAAGTCACCAAGAAGCCACTGTGAAATAAATTTGCATAATGTTGCATTTTACCTTCTCCAGGGAGAAGAGGACATTTAATAGTCCTAGCCAGGCCATCCTTTATAATTATAAGCCCTAACTGTAAAATGTAAAATTAAGTAGGATAGTGTGTCTGTGTGTATTTAACTGTTCCTGGTAATGTTATACTAAACACACAAAGGAAAAAAAACCACCAAGGACCTTACAGCCATATTATTTTATATTGATCTGATGAGTTATGGCTTGCTATTGCTGCTATATAACATTGCATATAGCTTTTGTTACTAAAATAATTGGGCTGAGGATAGGATCTGTAGCTCCTGACTCCCAAACTATTCATGTTTTCTACCAAATCCGAAGAATCTATAGGTAGTCAGTAGGTGAAGCCAAAAATTGAGTATTATCCTAACTAAAGCCTTTTCTGCATATCCAAGAGTCTATTTTCTTTCTTCTCTTAGTTTCTGTGATATTGCCCAATCTTTCTGATGGACATCCTTCTTTACTTTTCTAACTGTGCTCAAGAACCTGGCCAACATGAAAAGTCCATGGGTGATGGACTGATTGATTGATCAATTGATTTTCTTGCTGAGCCTTTCTCGTGGGCCTGAATTCCATAGTCTCTTTCCTCAATCAGAGCTACTTGATCAGTTTTCCTTGTTTTCATTGTATTTTCTTTCCACAGCTGTGGCATTCCATGGAGGACAATACTACGTCTAAGACCAGATGCCCTAAATCATATGGAGGATGGTAAATGTTCCCAAAATAGGCTCAAAACCCATCACTAATCTACACCTTCTGCCTCTCGGGCCTATGTTTCACATGTCAAATTACATTTTATATTTTAAAATGCATTTTCATTCTAAAGTAATATGCAACTATAGTGTATTTTAACCATATTCGAGTAATGGAAATAATCATCTCCCTAGCTTTTTACAGTAGTTCTTTCTAAACCACAAAATTTGGAAAAAATGTATATTTTGCTGGGATTCTTAATTTTAATGAATTATGACTTAACAAAATTCCTTAAATTCAGGGAAGTATCTAAACTGAAATACTTAACAGGGCATGAAATAGCCAATATTTTCTAAGAATATCTTTGCCACTTCACATTGGTCAAAACATTCCTACTTGCCATATGTCAATTTCTTCAACAAAGATTTAAAAAATAGAGAAGATTTTAATGGTGATAATATAAATTAACTAAAGGCAATCGTCTAAATTATATCTTCTAACATAAAAAGAAGTTGTAGAGAATGATGAAAAAAGTATTTGTCCTGAAAAATTCAATGAAGGAATCATAAATTTTAAGGCTGAATCAGTAACACATAGATGATAAAGTTTTATTTCCATATATGAGTAGCAACTGATTGTTCTTTTTAAATCAATGGATGAAGAAATAAACAAGGTGCCATGATTCCCTGATTTTATTCACACATATATTTGATAAGATACATGTTAGACAATGTATTTAATGACTGAGGGCTTCATATAACCATAGAGTAGATTATCTTTTTGAATAATTTTTCTATGCAGCTTTTGTGTAGCTCTACTGCATGCATTTTATACATTAGTTATGGCACAACAATTTATACTCCAGCTATACACACTTGAGAGATGGATATGTTCAAGTTTTAAAAGAATAACTTTTATTTGTTAATGTCCTCTCTATCTGGTACATTTAGAACAGTATTTTCTGGGTGTTTATATGGAACTGTCAAGTTCAATTCATTTACTAATGACTTCAGTATCTTTTCTGATGCCCTAAATTTCATGGAACATCACTTGAATACTACTGAATACATAGCGCAGATTCATTTCCAGCATGTCACATTTATGTCAACAAATAATCTAAAAACTCATCATTCTCTACATCACATTCTACTTTGGATGAGCAAATTTGACAGTGTGAGACAATGTCAGCTATGTGTTAAACTGACACCAGAGGTTCACGGATTTAATTTGCTAAAGCCATATATTTTAAAAAATGGACTCAGAGAAGGTAACTTCCATCCTCAAACACCCAGAAAATACGACTGGGCAAGGAGAACTGTATTATTGCATCAACACATTTGGTATTAACTATGATAGGTGGGTGAGTTTTAGACTTAGTTTAAAACCTCATCTACTTATAACTCTTCTAACCAATATTAGGATGGGTAGTTATATAAAACCCATTTATATGTGTATCTGTTTTAACCCAAGAAAACAAAAACATAAAGGTGCAAAACCAAACATGCACACACATGTACCTACAAAACTAATGTAAGAGATTATTCATCCTATTTTTAGTCAGAGGTCATATGTCAACTATTCACAGAAGTGAATAATAGTAATTTGTGGAATTAAACTATTTTTGTTATAGCATAAATTCACTTTCTATTTGAAAATAGAATAAATACTTCAGTAATTTTAAACTTCTACAAAATAGAAAATGTCATAAATAAGATTTTTAATGCATGCATGTCCCTTTCTCATTTTCTACCTCTCTTCTACTTTTCCAAGTTTGTTTTAGATTCTAAAAGGTAGAGCAGAGATCAGGCACATGCGTTATGGAAAATCCTCCTAAGATCTTTCGAATCAGAGCCCTTACACAATACTCATTTTGTTCACCACCTCTTTCCTTCTCTCTAAAATTTTGTACTTACTCTATCACCTCAAAAACATTTTAATGTCATTGATCTAAGCTATGGCAGCTTCTAATATTACACCCAATTTCATTTTATGCTAAGAACCATTGCTTTCCTTGACATGTTCATTTTTACCAGCAGCATTATAAATTTTACCAAAAAAGTGAATTTTTAAACCATTTTAAGGGACACAGTGTGTGTATGTGTGTCTGTATGTCCGTCTGTATGTGTTCACACAACCACATATCATGGGAAGTAACGTAGAGCTAGATTTAAGCAAAAGTCGTAAGCAGTCAGCCACCCATACATAGTCTCTCAGAGACTCACTCTTACTCATAGCAAATGTAACCAAAATAAGTTTACTTTCAATAGTACACGTATTTCTCTTGCAAAAATATTAAGTGTGCACATATAGATATCAATAATTATATGCTCAGGGCGGGGTCTGCTTCCGATTTTCTCTCCCTTTTCCTCTGACCCTTTCCCATGTTCTTGCTCTCAAAGAAATAAATAAATCTTGTAAATAAAAAAAGAAAAAATGTCATCAGAAAGACATCTAAAGAAATAAGATTTGAAATTTTTTCAAAACCTATTGAGATTCTGATCCAGAGATCCAATAAAACTCGTGAAAGATAAGTAAGAATAAATCCACACCTAGAACATCAAAATAAAGCCACATATCCAAGAAGAAAACAAGGAAATCTAGAAAGCAAAACAAAGTGGCAGAGGTTGGGGGTGAAGTGGTAGGGAGGAAAGGCGATAAAATGTCTTCCAATAAAATGTTATATTTACTGCTGTTTTCTTACCATATATATATACTACATATTAATTTGCTGAGAAAATGTGACTTTCCATTTAGAACTTAGATTTCATAATAGAACAACAAATTTATATTCAGAAAAGTGGAGAGACTTTGCCATCCATAGACCTGTTTATTTCTTTTTTTAAAGATTTTATTTTTTGACAGAGAGAGAGAGAGAGCGCGCACACAAGCAGGGGGAGTGGCAGGCAGAGGGAGAGGGAGAAGCAGGCTCCCCGCTGAGCAGGGAGGCTCAGGTCGTGATCCCAATCACCACCTGAGGCTAAAGCAGGCGCTGAACCAACTGAGCCACCATAGAGCGCCCTGACCCATAGAACTTTTTATTTTTTTAATTTTTAAAAATATTTATTTATTTATTTATTTATTTTTTAAAGATTGTATTTATTTATTTGACAGAGAGAGAGACAGCCAGCGAGAGAGGGAACACAAGCAGGGGGAGTGGGAGAGGAAGAAGCAGGCTCCCAGCAGAGGAGCCTGATGGGGGGCTCGATCCCACGACTCCAGGATCATGCCCTGAGCCGAAGGCAGACGCTTAATGACTGCGCCACCCAGGCGCCCCCCCCCATAGAACTTTCTAAAGAATATTTTAAAAGCTGTATTTCTGGAAGAAGGACAATAATAAAAAATGGAGAATTTGGGGGAATTAATACCAACTTAATAAATAGTGTGGTGAATATAAGTGAATTCTGACTACAGAAGCAAAATTAAATTTTTTCCCTTGGGGTTATAAAATGAACTAAAGTACACAACAGTAGGCGACAGGTTATGCTGTTTGCAGGGTCCTTGTATTTTCCATAACCAGAAGCTTTCAAAGTTGGTTTGACCCAGTTGCTCACCAACGTCAACAAGAACACAATTTTTTAAGTAGCCGTATATATGGATACAGATATGGATATAGGCATAGGTAGAGTTATACATGACAGCAGGTGAAGATTTCAGTTAATGACATTTGTTTCTGTGTTTAAGCCCCATCTAATAATTTTTTCCATTTCAACCCAATTTTTCACTCCCATTCTCCTTCCTATTCCATATCTAGGCAGCCATGTAAATGTATGTATTGTGTACCTTTTGTTTTATGTACTTTTGCAAAAGACTGCTTGTTTCCTTATCATGCATTTTTAATGAAGGTAAATTATATCGCTGACCCAATGCCTTTCTAGCTCACTCCTCTGCCTTTTGCATTCACAGCTTCATTCCAAGGCCACTCCTCTTTCTGGTTCATAGTTCCTAGGGTCACATTTTTGTGTTCATGCTAATAGAGTATTTATCCCTTAACTATTACAAAATAAGGAAAAGATTCTGATTTATTTTGATTGGGGCAGCTTAAGTCAAGCACCTAAACTTGAACCAACACTGTTGTTTAAGGGATGGAATTATGCTGCTTTATTTAGGCCAAATAAGTGTTTAGGAAATGAACCAATTCTACCCAAACTGTAAGTCGACTTTAATTAGAGGGAATGCTAGTTCTCCAAAGGAAGTCTGAACGGGAAACTGGGGGAAGGAGTATAGACGCTGGACACCAACAAATCACTGTCTTTGGATTGGTGCTTCTCCAAACATGCTCTGCAGGCCAGCGGCAGTCCACGGTTTGCTACTAAACTGACGGGATATGTAAAGAACTTGGGAACGTGTTTGTACAGTCTAAGTGTATAGATATTCCACACTCAGAATCCTTATTTCACTCCTAACAAGATGTTATGTATGTCATAATAATTTTCTGAATTCTACATATGCTGGAATACTTTCAATAATCTACACATACAATTAAAAAAGATTTTCCTGGGGCGCCTGGGTGGCTCAGTCGGTTAAACATCAGCCTTTGGCTCAGGTCATGACCTTGGGGTCCTGGGATCGAGCCCCACATCGGGCTGCCTGCTCCGTGGGGAGCCTACTTCTCTCTCTCCCTCTTCCTCTGCTTGGTGCTGCTCTCAATCTCTTTCTCTGACAAATAAATAAATAAATAAATAAATAATCTTTAAAAAAAACTGTTTAAAAGATATTTTCCTTATTCATTCTGTGCTATTTTTCTGATTTATTCATTTAAATATTACATAAGTTTCACTAAATCTAATATTTAGAACACTGAATGCTTAAATTTTATCTTTGCTTTCATTGAATTTTTCTATTTATTTATTTTTATTTTATTTTACAAAAACAGAAGAAGAAAAGAAGAAGAAGCTCAAACAAAAACTTAGTACTTCACCACATATAGTTGAAGAAGCACTGTTCCACTGGATTAAACTAAATCAATGGTTTTCAAACCATGTAGTGCCAAGTGTCCCACGTACTTAAAAAAATGATTTTTATCAGTTTTACTCATTGAATAAAGGAGTCCGAGGACTGTGAAATACAATTTTCAATCCCCTGAATATGATGCTGTGTCATTATTTGATCTCACTTCTAGTCTTACAAGAAAGTTCCATTAAAAGTAGCTGTTTTCTATGGGATTTTCAGATTTGTCCAGAGCTTAATTTCTTAATTAAAAATGGAGCAAGATAAATAAAGTAATTCAAAATATAAAAGTAAAAGGCTCTTAAAAACATTAGGAACAAACTCTAAGGAAATTATAAATGGAAATGTCTAGAACAATTTCATTAGCTAATGATTAAGAGGTTGGCATGCCTGGTATATAGCCCACATAACCTGTAGGGTAAGCCCAGAAATAGCGAAGTTATAGTTCTTGAATACACATTTGTACTCATTGTCTTTAATTCCTTTTTTTTTATGTTTGATGTAATAGTATAGCTTGATTCTTTTCCTTTATTATTTTTGTAAATATTAAAAGGGAGAAACATTAAAATATGCTTATTAAATTAAAAGTATATACATATCTAATACATTGTTATGTTTTATAAATATACTTTTTTGATACCTAGCAACTGCCCCCAGATGTGCTGTAAAGTTTTTTGTTAACTGATAAAATTATTCACATTCATTTTCATAGGACTTAATTATTCTTAATTATCCTGAGATTTAATTAACCACGCTAAAATAGAAGTAATCATACTTTTATATTTTTTAATGTTTCCTTCAAAAAAAATTTAAAATTATGTCTTATCAGAAGGAAAATAAACTGACTTTTAAAGTAGAAAGTGAAAGTTTATCATAGCTCAGTTTGTTTCTAATGAATATTATACTTTTTTAAAGTCTATTTTCCTTAAAACATCTGATTTTATAATGCCATAGAAAGTATTAAATTTAGAATAGTAAAAAAATAAAATATTAATATTTTAAAACTGTATTTCAAAAGTCAGATCTCATTGAAGTTTTGTTGTTGTTGTTGTTTGTTAAAGCCAAACAAAAGTTGCTTTAACTGAAAGCTTGCTAACATACTTACAGCTCATTTTACATTTCTCTTTGGTGCATGACTGTTTTTTTTTCCCCCAAATGAATTTCACCATAATGCAGCATATGACAAAACAAAAGAAAAAATAAGAGTACGTGTTATATGCATATCTTCAGCAATTATTGCCAAATGGTTCTAACATTTGGAAGTGCTGCAGTTTTAAAGAAACAGAGAAACCCCAAGGAGTATAGAGAAATGTTTCCTATCTGATTAAAATTTGGCTCATTTAAAGTATCTGTTACTTTTTTTTTTAGTACAACATATCCTTTAAAAAAATCCGTATTTATGCCTATTACTATAGTATATGACTGAACTCAAACTAAGATTGATAGATGCATTTAGAGTTGTGGAACTATTCCATAGTTTTATGAATGATAACTTATATCTTGTGATTTTTATGTACAAAAGGCTGGGAAGATCAATTACACGGTGCCAGCAGACAGGACTAAAAGAAATGACTATGTATTTAATCTAAAATTAGAGACAGACAGAGAATCCTTGTTTTCACTCCGCTTTTAATAGAAAGCTCTTTAACCTTGGGCGAGTCTCCCAGTCTGTGTGAACCTTAGTTTATGTAACTGTACGTTGACAGGGTTGAAATAGAGGAAGCTTCTTTTAGGTTCTCAATTCTCTAATTCTATGAAATAGGTATTGAAGATTAGTAGCGTAAGAAGGGACTCAATGAACTCCTCACTGTTCTGAAGCTAGTTGAGCGAGTCCATCTTAGATGGGTGCAGGGAAGCGTATTCAGTCAAAGCACATTTGGCATTCATGCAGAGGACGTTTCTGCTCTGAGCCCTCCTCACTTCAAACAGGCCTGAGATCAGAATTCAGATGAAACTTCTTCAGCTTCAGCTGCGGGTAACTTCCTAAAGGAAGTGACTCCACTTGAATAAATAAAAAATAATAGCAAATTATTTCAGAAGTTAGAACATTATGAGTTAGATCATTATTTTTGTTTTAAAGAGAGGAACCTCATCTGACATTTTATTGTCACTTAAAAGTCTCTCTCTCTGAAAACATAGTCTCCTGGTTCCCACCTAGTGTGTTATAGTATTTTGATATGCCACGGCATTTCAGATTTCTTAAAATCCTTTTGGCAGTGTGAGTTGAAAACTAAAAAAATGACGGAGAGGATGCAACAGTTGTTTGAGTTAGGTTTCACTGCTGTTCGTTAATTTTGTTTTTGGAGTGTATCTTCGTGCAAACAGATCAACTGAGAAGTAAAATAATTAAGCACCCGTTAACTTAAGACCAGTGTAAAGCTAACTTTTACCATATTGTCTAGGTCATAGTGGAAACTCAACAAATGCTTTTTGAAGCAGTTACCTATGACTTTTTTTTTTTTTAAGTAAACTTTACCCCCAGTGTGGGGCATGACCTCATGACCCTGAGATCAAGAGCTGCATGCTCTACTGATTGAGCCCGCCAGGCGCCCCCATCCATGGCCTTTTTAAAAATAGCCTCTTACCTCTCAGTGATTTTATTTGTGTTCCTTTTACAAGCATATCTTCCTCAATTAGCATATTTCATCTTAATAATAAGAGGTGTTGAGATCATAAGACTAATTTTGGTCTTCTCAACCTCGCCAAAATTTTCTTGCTCTTTTTGAAAAACATTAAAACTCACCAGTGATGATTTTGAGCATGCTATTAACTGCCAAATTATATATTCTTCTTAAAAGAATTTATTATGGGGCGCCTGGGTGGCTCAGTCAGTTAAGCGTCTGACTTCTGGTTTAGGCTCAGGTTGAATAAAAGAATTTATTAGATATGTAGTTAGTTGACTTTTATATATAACCTAATGGTATCTAGGAGAGATGCAGTATCACTTACTTTAGCTCATTTATTGATTCAGTCATTTATCCAATAAACAAATCTCTCTCAGTGTCTATTAAATATAAAGACCAGATATTCATATTTGCCCTTACTCTTGCTTTAAAACTAAAGTAACTTATGTAGACCCAGTGGTAATAGAAAATGAACCCTAAAAGAATCATCTTTTCATCTAGAGAGAACCAAAGATTAAAACCTAGGGTTTAACTATCTCCCATTTATGTTTAACATGTTCCAATTTGTGTTAACACTTATTTTATTTTATTATCAAGAATTAATGATAGTTTAATCACTATTATTAATAACCATTATTATGTCTGACAGCATAGGGTTTGGCTAAAGTCGCAGAAGCAGTAATAACAGTGACAGGTTCACATTAGTTGAACCTGAAGATCTAACTCTAAATCCAATGCTTTTTGTATTACACCATAGAAACCTCAAATAATCACTTCTATGTTACAAGTGCCCCCCAAATCTTGTGAACTTATAAGGAAGCCTATCGGCCACTGAGGACAGTCTCATAGACGCAAATAGCATTTTTGATCTAACAAGGAAAAATGGGATTTCTGCATGGACAAATACATTGCAGAATGAACGACAAAAGAAAAAAAAAAGCAGTCAATCAGGAAATTGCAGGATAGGTAGAGGAAATACCGTATAATTCCCTTTAAATGGGATATTGAAAAATACCAGGAAGCAATGAGACACATACTAGGAAAGGAGGCTAGGTATGGAGTATGAGCATGGAGAACCTTAAACAGCAGGCCAGGATTTTTTTTCTAGATTCGTAGGGAAATCATTAACATTATTTGAGACTGGAAGAGGATAATAGTAAGTTCAGAGCCACGCTTCTAATAATTCATTAAGAAGTGGTTTTAATATAAATTGGAATGGCCAAGGAAAAACACTAGAGATGTTGATAAGTTTAGGCAGTCTGACAAAAGTATCTGAGCTGTGGAGTGATAACAGAGCTGGAAGAGCCCGCAACAGGTGCGCATGATTAATAAATGAGAGGAAGAAAAATAACTCTGAGTCTTCGTGCTTTGGAGAGTAGAAAAATGATGGGGACACAAGTGTATGAAAATAAGAAGGAAGACCAATTTAGTTTGATACATGTTGACTCTAAGACATTAGAGGACTACCCCAACAAAACAAAACAAAACAAAACAAAACAAAACAAAAACATGAGATGATCAGCAAGGACTTGGAAATGAGCTAAGACAATGTGTTTCCATTAATGTGTGAGTTCCTACAGGGCATGGCTTTTGTGTTCTAAACAACAATCACAGAGCCTCAACGTGATGTGTGCCTAATATGCCTTCGCAGTATAGGTTCTAGACAGATCACATTCGACAAATAAGCATTACAACTGCTTCCTTTATGTCCTGTATATATTATGCATACTTCTAACTTAGCACTATAACCTTATTGCCGTCATATATTTAAACAACTGTCTCTTCCTCCGAGGCTGTATATGCAGTTTGGAGGCAGAGGACATTTCTGAGTCATTATGTTTCTTGCACATCACTTAATACTTGACACATAGAATATGCGTAATAAATTCTTAGTGAATAAATAAATGAATGAATGTCACATCAGAAAAAGACCCGAGGTCTTGTAAACCTGACGTGGGGAATTGCACCACATTCTTAATTAGTATTGTTGTATACCGTCACAACTTGAAATGCCCAAACCCTCTAGTATATGCATAAATAGATAAAACCGATTAAGTCCCGACATTTGTTTCCACTCCCTGTTTTATCAGAAACAAGATTCTCATAATTAGGATTCTGATATTTAGGAATGACCATTGATTTTATGACTACTCTTAATTATACGAATAATTCTTTTTATCTGCCATTAGTTTTGAAAGTTATGCTATCAAGCAAGATTACTCAGTTTTACTTTCCTTATTATAAATATTTTCTTTTTGGAATTATTATTTGGTGTTTGTGTATTCAAAATGAATAACATGACACGTGAGTAACAGACCCTCCCAACACCAAAACATTCATTTTGTTATCCAATACAAACTTTAGTTTCACTTAACCTGACTGAAAATGAAACAAAAAACACATTTAAAGTGTTAGTGATCTTTGTCTATTTACTAAACCTCTTTAGATCTCACTGAGAAAAGCATTAGTTTTGTCTTTTTCTCTTGGCTTATCAGCAGCTTTTTGAGTTCTTCACAGAAGTAGCAACAATGGAAAAAATTCCAGTAACATATTAGCTGATATCTTCTCCAGATGGCAGTGACTCTATTAACAGCAGGAAAGCAAACTTAAGCACCCAGCTTGCATCCAATCCAGTACAAAGATACTCTAAGAGAATATCTAAGTTGGGTCATCAATTAAATTCACTCTGAGGGGCCATTAAGGTATAATATATTGTCAGTTCAGCTAAATTACAGTCCTAAACAAAATCGGCCTCATTTGTCTTCTGTCTGTAGCTCCCCCTGTTGGCAATATCATGCTGTTTACCCACAGCAGATGGAATAATACCCAAGAGCAGTGGCGAATAACTCATCATCTGCAAGGTCAAGCCATCTTCATATTTCTATCCAGATGCTTGTGGGTTCCAAGTTCTAATACCATCTCTCACAATTGAAATACATTGGTAATAAATAAATTCAGAGGAAGTATTGCCTCATTTAGAAGCCAGGTGAATTCTCTATCAGCATGTCTTATTTTTCAGATCAGCCCTTCATATAAATCTTCATGAAACATGTGTGCAGTTCATCTTTCAGAGTGTTAATGGCTAGCTGTGGCTTAAAATATTATATTGTGAGCATTTTATTCAAGAGCCACTGCAGTTGATTAATTCTCCAAAAAACTTTGTGGAAAGTTAGTAGGAATGAATTTAAATGTTGTTTGAATGAACCTCTCTTGTTTCTGCAGACAAATTCAAAAGATGAAGCCAGGGTTAGCTAACATATGAAATGATGCTTGAATTGTTAGAGCTTTATGAAATACAAGATATTAATGTTTATTCTTCTACTCCCTGGTAATCTGGTAGATACCTACTGTTTAAAGAAAATGCATTGACAAACATCAGAGCTCAGAATCTGAGCATTATACATAGTTCACCATGCAAGGATAATTAAAAAGGAATTCCACTCTAAACTCAAATCTGTCAAAGAACATTAAAAACATCTAATTCATAACCACAGCAATCCTTCTGAATAGCTGCATTTCTTTTTCTCCCCAATTTTCTCATATATCACACCCTAAAGAGCCTCTCATTTGCCAACTGTTCTCAGCAAATCTCTCTATTCTCAAGCATATTCTTCAAAACTTTGTGCAAAGCTTATTGTTTTTTAAAGGTAGTTTCCAAGTTAAAGACAGTCAGTTTAAACTTACTACCTTTGTCATTATGTTTATATATTAAGGTGGTTAAAGATATCAAATGATAAAATCTGATTGGATTATGAAAGTTCTGTTTTCCTGAATTCTTATGTTTTATCTTATTTTTTAAAAGATTTTATTTATTTATTTGAGAGAGAGAGAAAAAACACGAGCGGGGGAGGGGCAGAGGGAGAGGGAGAAGCAGATTCCCCGCTGAATGGGAAGCCGGTTGCAGGACTCGATCCAGACCATGAGATCATGACCTGAGTTGAAGGCAGAAGCTTAACTGACTAAGCCACCCAGGTGCCCTCTCACGTTTTGAAAGAACTTAATTTTTATGACTAGAAAATTTTGAATTTTTACCAAGCAAAATGTTTATAAGCCCCTTGACGTATCATTTACATAAGAGAAAGTCCACTCACTTCAAGTGTACATTTCAGTGATTTTAAGTACATTTACAGAGTTATGCAACCATGACCATAATAATTTTAGAAACTTCTCATCATCTCCAAAATAAACCTTGAACTCTTTATCAAATCATTCCCCATCCCTACATGTCCTCCACTAATTAGCAACTGCTAATATAATTTCTATCTCTTTAGATTTCCTATTCTGATTATTTTATATAAACGAAATTATTCAATATGTGGCCTTTTGTGTCTAGCTTCTTTTATTTAGCATGTTGTTTTCAAGGTTCATCTATATTGTAGAACATATCAGTATTTTCTTTTTGTATTGTCTAATAATAATCCATTGTATAAATACACGATATTTTGTTAATCCATAAAAATCTTGGGGAAAAAAATGGAAGAATTAATGCTGGTGATCATGTGTTAAACAATATCTTGGCTCCAACTTGAAAAGTCAAGTGATAAAAAAGACTGATTAGTTGGACTTAATTAAAACATACTGAGCCTCATAGGACACTATTAAAAAATGAAAATGTAACCCATAAAATGTAAGAAAATATTTACAAATCGTGTATCTGTTAAGAGACTTGTATCCAGAATATATTAAGAACTCTTGAGGCCCTTGGGTGGCTTAGTCAGTTGAGTATCTGACACTTGATTTTGGCTCAGGTCATGATCTCAGGGTCGTGAGATAGAGCCCTGAGCCCAGCTCCTTGCTCAGTGGGAAGTCTGCTGGACTTCTTTCTCTCCCTCTGCCCCTCCCTCCCCTGCCTGTGCTTTCTTGATCTGTCTCTCTCTAAAACAAAACAAAACAAAACAAAAAACAAAACAAAACAAAAACACCTCCGATAACTCTATGATAAAAACACAATGTAATTTCAAAATTAGACACATAATTTGAATAAACATATCTCCAAAGAAGACATATGAATGACTAATAAGCCCATGTCAATACCCTCAACATCATTAGTCAATAGTGAAGTGCAAATCAAAACAGTGATGAGATACCACTTCACCCCCACTAAAAGTCGATAATAAAAATATAGATAATAAACTGTTGATCAGGATGTGGAGAAATCATAATTCTTACACCCTGCTGATGGGAATGTAAAATGGTGCAGCCACTTTGGATAACAGTTTAGCAGTTTCTCAAAATGTTCAACATAGAGTTACCATGACTTAGAAATTCCACTCCTACATATATACCCTAGAAAACTGAAACATATGTCCACACAAAAACTTGTATGTGAATGTTCCTAGGAGCATTTTTCACCATGTCCAAAAACTAGAAACAACTCAAATGGCTTTTAAAAGTAAAATTACTAAATTTTAAAATGTGATTTTTATAAGGTTTTAAAAATACTGTGATAACATTATCATTGAAAAATGACAGTTTTCCAGTATAGAGTTTACCCAAAAAATTAAAAATAGAAATATCATGTAATCCAGTGATTCCACTACTGGAAAAGAAAACAAAAACACTAATTTGAAAAGATATATGCACTCCTGATTTTACTGAAGCATTATTTACAACAGCCCAAATATGGAAGCAACAACCTATGTGTCCATTGATAGATGAATGGATAAAGAAGATGTGGTGTATAAATGGAATATGACTCAGCCATAAAACATGAGATCTTGCTATTTGTGGCAACATGGATGGACCTAGAGGGTATTAGACTAAGTGAAATATCAAAGACAAATACCATGTGATTTCACTTGTATGTGGAATCAAAACAAAATAAAGCAAAACAAAACAGAAACAGAAACAGAAATGGACTCATACATAGAAGAAACTGGTGGTTGCCAGAGGAAAAGGGGTTGTGGGAATGGGCAAAATAGGCGAAGGGGATTAAGAGGTACAAACTTTCAGTTAAGAGTCACAGGGATGAAAAGTACAGCATAGAGAACACAGTCATTAATGTTGTAAGAATGTTGTATGGTGACAGATAGTAACTGCACTGATCATGGTGAACACTGCCTGATGTACAGAGTCACTATGTTGTGAATCTAAAACTAATATAACACATTATGTTACCTGTACTTAAATAATTTAAAAAAATTAAAAAATAAAAAGAAATTAGTCAAAATGTCAGCTTTCTAAAACAAATACATAATATTTTATCATAAAGCTAGTAAAATATTCCCTTTACATCATTTTATTGTCTACATCCAAAACTATTCTTTTACTTATTGGGTTTAATTGAGACTCAGGTGGTTTGTTATTGCTTCTGAAAATAAAAATACTTCATCAGAGTCTATCCCCTCTCCAGCTCTATCGAATGTCACTTCCCAACCACTGCCTTGCCAGTATCTTCCTACAAACCCATGCACACAAGCAAACATTCTGACATATTCATTACTAAGTATTCCATGCAGAAATTACAAAATATTTGCATGCTTCTTTTCACCTCTTTCTAAAATACACATCCTCCCTTTTCACCCAAATATCCCTATGTATATTGCAAATACAACTTATTTTTCTTTTAATGATTTATTTATTCATTTAGTCAGCATTTTTTGAGTAGCCTGTGTTGTACCAGGATACTAATTTAGATTCCGATGTACAACAGCTAATAGAGAAAGGAAACAAATTCTCTCTTTACAGAAACTAAATTCTAGTAATCCTAGATAATCCTCAGATAGTACTTTTTCCAGAAAGTGATATATGACCACACACACACACCCCTAACACCACAACCACCTCCACCATTATCACCACCACTAAGTTCAGATATGATTCTTTTTAGATGACATATATCACACTATAAATAATTGATTACTTGTGCAAAAGAATGCAATGATTGAACTGGACGAAGAGTAATTTTCTAGAGCAAACCTCAATGGTATGGGGTTCTATTAGAAATTTATAGCAGCTACACATTGCTTAAATGCAGACAAATATTTCCATATAGTGCATACCTATAAAACATTTGTTGATTTGGCTCCTTGATTTGATGTCATTATCTCAGTCAATAGCTCTGCAAGTCCTATGTCCCCTTTTTGCATACAGATGACTCTTGTGCTACCAGGTAAGAGGTTTGATACTCCACTTTTGAAATATTAACAAAGCTCTTCACTAAAGAATACATGCAATTTGCTGCTTTTGCCAGGTTTTCAAGAGCTTTTAGTAAAGAGTTTTTAATATGCTATTGCTATCCCTTGCCTTTGCCTAGGAGACCATTAGAAGTATACATATGTAGACATTTTAATTGCTGAAAAGATGGATATTTGAGCAACTGAAAAAATCTACATACTTAAAAAATTTTATATTCACATATGATGGATATCACCTCATCATGAATGTTTAGGCACTTAATGACACAGATTTTTCCCACTTCATAAAATAGGATAAGTAATATACATTTTCATACTCCATTAATTCAGGTGACTCAGGTACCATTTAGTAAATTAATACTTAAGTGCACTAAATTTGATATACTTACATCAAAGTAAAGTTGATGAAATAAACATACATTTGAGCGCTAGCTATACTTATTACCTATCATGCTCTTGCTTGAGTCTGTACTCTCAAATCTGTTTGTATGGTTTTTTTCTTCTTTAATTTAAAAGGACAAGTGCTTCTCATCCTTTGTCTTACCACAAACAGGGCTGGATCAAATTCCAAGGAGTAGAAAGGCAATTACCATCTATTACAATGCTTTACTTTATAATAGGGAACAGGGAGGATTTGCCAGATTAAAGAAGAGAATTCCACCTCAAATTGGCTTAAAGCAAAACAAAAACCAAAACCAAGGTGTGGGAGAGGATTCATTGACTCGCCTAATTAAAAAATACTGATGTAGATTTGGCATGAATGAATCCAGGATTCCAACCATTTTATCATAATCCACCTCACTCTATTGTTATTCTGTTTCCGATGTGTTGACTGTATTCTCAGGCAGGTTTTTCCTGCCTGCGACCTATGTACAGTTCCAAAGATAAGTGCTGCCTCCTGTGGTACGTCCTACTGCTTTGCAAAGTAAATGAGAGTATCATGTTTTTGCTGATAGTGTCAGCAAAGATAGCTTCATGTTGAACAGAACTAGTCACTATGGCAAGTGGGTGTCGCATTCTCATTGATCAGCCATAGTCACCTCCTGCAAGGGGGTTTGAGGGTGACCGCACCCAAACTACGTAGTCTGAAAGTGAAGGAAGTACAAGTTATCCACTAGAAAATGGATGCAGGGTGGAAAAAATCAGATGAGTCTACCTCAAAGTCCAATATGCTATTAACAGTCTAAGTTCATCCATACATAGAAAACCAAATTATCCACGTAATGATAAAGATCCACTTCGACCCTTCTTTATCAAGTTGGGTGCCCACATTGCCTGAATTTAGTTTTGACAAATGAAAGTTTTGTACTGTGAATTCTTCCTTTCCTTCTTACCATTTGAATCACAAATGACCAATGCTCTATAGTTAGGAATTCTATGTTAAGGGTTAAATTGAGGAATAAATATTTACTTGATATAGATTTTCTAAGCCAGGCAAGTAAAAAAGCATTGAAGAATTAGTTAACATACCCCTTGGCCTCCAGTTTGAGATAGGAGTAAAGGTGTCACCAGTTTTATCCCTCATCCTTTGAAGGATCTGCTTATACATAATTTGGTGAGATATTTTTTGTTCTGCTGACACACTTTAATATAGGATGTTCCACAAGTAGTAAAAAATTCCATTTTTAAGTGGTAGATGATACTTCTTCAAAATTGATATCAAGATTTCAAGGAGTAAAATATATACGCCATGCATTCCAAAAAAAAAAAAAAAGGCTAAGAGAACAACCAAATATATCAAAATATTTAATAAATGAATTTTGATCGAGAAGAGGCTAAACATTTTAAAATGCTGGAAATAATTTTATCCAGTTCATTGAAAACCTTAAAAATGAGAAAAATACATAGATTCCTGTTATATGTTTTGGGAAGCTTTGGTGCCTATATCACATCTTTTTGGCTTCCTTCTGATTTTGGCTATATAGCTAGAGTTGACTGCCTGGTGCACACTGACTTGTACAGAGAAGTGAGTCTGTTCTTCTGTCTCAGGGCTTTTCTCCAAAGTTATACAGGAGCTTCTTCAGCATACACAGCTACAACCCTGGATGGGAGAAGACTTAAATGTCTCTGAAGGAGCATTTAATAAATGAAAGATGAGAGATGGTAGATAAATATCTCTGCTTTGTGTAGATGAGTATAAATGAATTGCAACACCAACCACTAAGGATCTAGAATAAAGCCACACTTTTTATAGTGGAGAAGAACCTATTTAAAAGATCCTGAGTCTGTAATAGAGACAATACCTTCCCACAGGACATCAAAGAATGGAACTATCAAAAATGAGCTATATATCTATTTTCTGATCCACTGAATCATAATTGTCAGGCAATCATTGTAGCAAACCATTGTACCATGGAAATGATGCATTTGGGATTGAAGCCAAGATTGGAGGACAAATCATTTAAGTGATTTCAATAATTAGGCCAGACCCCTTTGTAACTCACCTTTGTTACCTACACCTTTCCTTCAGCTCATTCCTTCGGTCTTGTGGCTACAGTAGGCTAGCCGAAAAAACTAGGTTGGTATGAGCTACTGTTTCTACTTCTGCAGCTGATCTTGAGGCATTAATTGTTATTATTTCCTCTACCACCACCAATTCTAGGTTTGGATGGCTGATAATGAGGGAAATCTAGATTGGGTGGGTGAAGGGTAAAGTGATGAATATTGCAGTTTCAGGAGCAATAGCATAAGTGAGGGCTACTTTATTCTCCTAAAATTTTGATATTGTCTATATTTGCAATTGCAGCTAGGCAAAACTGGCAAAACGAGTGAGAAATTAAAATTAATTTGAATGAGAGTGAGAGTGTGGATTTAGCATGGGTCTGGGGCCATCTACGCAAAGCTGGAAATGAACTCTAGCAAATGCTTTGGTACAAATTTTCCATACTCTTGGACCACCTCTGATCTCACTCACGGATGTGGAAAAGAGCTCGGTGCGTACTGACAAGTGATACCTCAAGCACTAATAGAATGGATCTCAGGTTTTCTGCCTCAGAGCTCCCCTTTGAAGCCCAAGACGCTGCTCAGGTTAAGCAGGCCCAACTTTGAAATGAGAAAGTTAACTCCAGGGGCTATACTCAAAAAATAGGGGAAGGGAGCAAAAGCGCGTATCCTCTAGTCTTTCATCCTATGGAAGAAAGGATCAGGGAGGAACTCTACATGTAGCTCAGAGGCCCTGTGAAAATGACCTTTGTGACACACATGCATTAACCTTTCCTCTACCACTGTCTCATCCTATCTGTTCTTTTTCCATATGCCTTCATTTTTTTTTCACCTCACAAAGCAAATTCATACAACCAAGAGAGTTTCAAGCTATACTTTCGGGGAACCCAAAGAGAATAGTTATAGTAATGGCTAGAATGCATTATTGTCATTGGATTGCCATTTCAAGCAGTATTTTATTCTTGCTTGGAGGACACTGAAAGGATAGTAAGAAGTAGCTGCCTTAAATGTAGGACTCTATCTTTAGTATTTTATAAACAACTCAAATTCACTGAAAGATTATGCTTGGTGGTTTGGAAGGAGTGGAGAAAGCAAAAAATATCTGTGAAATGAATAGAAGTGAAGCTCTGAACTCTACTAGCTCAGTGGGTCTTGAGAAAAGACCTGTGGTATGACCTCAGGGAAGGTGTCTGTGTAGCATAGATAGGCATGGGGGTTCACACTCAGCAAAGTTTCTCATTGTCCACAGATAAGCAGGGAATTGCCTGACATCAAAGGAGCACTGAAGATTTCAACAAAAGGGATTTTAGTAGTAACCATATTTGATGGATTAAAATTGCTTATAATGATTAAACATCCCATATTCTAGAAAGGAAAGTGGGAGTGGCTTCAATAATCAACAATATTGATGTTGTCCATATTATTTTGCATGGGTACTCTTAATCAGGATTATATTAATTTAAAGAAATTAAATCTGAGTTATGGATTGAGATTCACTATGTTTAATGCTTTACTTGGATTAATCGATTTAGACTTCAAATAGTCTTACAAGTTTGTTGTTACTGATGCTTTGTGTGTGCCCGGCATTTTTCTACATCAGCATAGTCAATGTAGGATCATCAAAGAAAAGTGTCTTCTATTTCACATTAGAATAAAAACAACAAAAAATTGAGTAAAAATTTGAATATGAAATCTTTTTTTGGACTCTATATGATAAAATTGAATTTTATCAGTTCTAAGATCCATATTTTTGTATTTAAATATCTATAAAACTGTAATACAGCTAATAATTGATGGCTTACCATACTTTAATTGATGCTATTTTTTAGTAGTTTTTTTCTCAGAGGTATATAAAATATTAGTTTGTCTTACAATTGAAGTAGCTTAGTTAGATAAAACCAAAAAGGACAAGATAAAACCACAGATAAATGGAGAAGAAAATGGAGAAAGAATATATAAATTAAGAAGATGGAAACTGATAAATGAAGGACAAAAAGCAGAAGATGGACACAACAAGAAAAAATAGAGACCTTATCCCTGGAAGGAAAGGAAGAAAGTAAAAGAAAGATAAGGGCACTAGAAAGAAGGAGATGAAAGAAATCAATCCCACAAGAAATGCGACTCTTGTCAGTTACAGGTTGGAGAAATGTTTCATTTCAGACAGCAGGAAATGAAACCTTGATAGGTGAAAGCTGAATGGACCCTACCAAGAGTTTAAATGAAAAAAGTGACCATTTCGATAATAAAAAGGAAAGTGAAATAATTTATTTTATTTATGCTTAAGTCAAAGGTCATTTTAGTGCTTCTGTGTAGCAGTGTATTTTCAGCAAACAATTATCAATATGTAAAAATAAGACTTCAGGCAATATTCATGAACAAACATGTAACTTCGCTGTATTATACTGTACAGTTCTGAGAGTTTGTTGTGAGATGTAAATTACTTTCCTTGATCTCTTCGGGTCTAACATGCGAACGTTTGACACATACTACCTATGGTGCCTCCTTAGGCTGAGACTTCCCAAAGGGAGAAGGGAAAATCCACGTATATTCTTTCATTCATCCACACATACACATTCTTAGTTTATTCCTGTTACTATGCTAGGCTCTGGAAATTTAGAAATGAATTAGATACAATTCTTGTCCTTTAAAATTGTGAAGTAAAAAACTAGGAGAGAGAGATAAGAAGTCAAGATCATTAGAGAGAGTGATAAATGCTGTCACTGATGTATGCACAGAGTAGTATGTTGGGGAAAAGGGCTGGGAAGAATGAAATTTCAAGACAAGAGTGGGAGGAGGCCAATCAGTGCAGGACTAAGAGGGCAACTAAGAAAGGGCAAATCTAATTCTATTTACATTTCAATGAAGATCAGGGTGACAATTATTAATGGGCCTTTAAGAATTCTTGTACCTTTGTTCCTTTCTATGTTATATTTACCATGGTTTTCAGAAAATTAGTTTTTTTTTTTTTTTAAAAGAGCTTTGCAAAACTGATGGTGTTTTTTCTTAAAGAGGAGGGAAGAGCACAATTAGGAAAATATTTCAGGTGGACAAATGCCACCTTTTACCTTCATTACCACATACACATGCGTCTTAAAGAGAAATATGCCTCTCAGATACACAACACACACACACACACACACACACACACACACACACACACTTATTTTCTAGGGTTTTGTGAAGTTCCTTTTGGATCCTGGGAACAGAAATATACTCAGGTATATTACCCCAGAATCAAAGAATACTGTAAAGATATACATAAAAAGCATGGAAGCATGTAAACATTTTCTGGTGCTGAAAAGTCATCCCTCCTGGTATGAAACTTTTGAATATGTTATGTTACATCTCAAATGGGATTTTGGATAATCCAAGATAATCTCCCTATTTTAAGGTCTGTAACCTTAATTATATCCAGTTGGGCTCAGTCTAATTATATGAGTTTTTTTTTTGCTTCAGCTACAGTAAAAAAATACAGCAAAAAGAAAATTCAGACAGATTTCAAGCAGGAGACTGCTTTGATGCCCCTTTGTTATCTCTGAGGGGCCCATGTGTAAGAACCAGAAAGAGGCATCTAGAAGTTAAAGATGAACCCCAGGTGGCAGCCAACAAAGAAATGAGGACTTCAGTTCTACAGCTGCCAAGAATTGGATTCTGCCAACAACCTGAATAAGACTGGAAGCAGATTCTTCCTCAGGGCCTCTAGATAAGAGCCTAGACCAGCTGACACTTTTATTTTGACCTTGTGAGACTCTACGCAAAAGAACCATTCCAATTAATCCAGACTTTTGAACTAGAGAACTGTGAGATAATGAATTTGTGTTTTTATAATCTGGTAATTTTTTAATGATAGCAATAGCAATCTAATACAGCTTTAAATCACAACCCCCAAAAGCGGGGAGTGAATAGGTATGGTTGTATATATTCCATATATGGTGTCCTTAATTGGCACAATGCTCTGGTCCATACAGTCTGGCCTACAGTGGGCTGCTATAGGCAGCACTAACCTTTGCCCCATTAAGTTGTGGCCTTGGAAGCAAAGTCACAGACCAAAAAGCAATGCAATATACGTAAGGAAAACAATTTTAGCCACTTTGTTCAGAAAATAGTCATTACAATCACTAAGGATTTAGAATCCTACTCAGTAGAAAATTCCTTAGTAAATTTGCTTATTCCTTATGGTAGTTTGAAATATGCCCACCCATTTTCTGAAATTCCCTTCAAAAGGAAGAAGCCTTCTGCTGCTTGTTTTGAGTGTAACTTGGACTTGATACTCACTTTCAAAAAATATGTACATTTAAAAATAATAATAAAGTAAAAGCGTACTACTTTGGAGACTAGGTCATAGAAGGCATCACACCTTCGTGTTTGTCCTTTCTCTTGGATCACATGCTCTGGAGGAGTGTGAGGTTATTCATATGTAGCAAGCGGCCCATGTAGGAAGGAACTCAGACCTCCTGCCAAGACCTTTGGGAGTAAGCCATCCTTAGAAGGGGAAGTTCAGCCTGAGCAAAGTTCTGGATAACAGCAACGCCATCTGACAGGTTGATGGCCACCTCATGAGAGTCCCTGAAACAGTGGAAGATAGATGAGTCGCTTCAGCTAAGCTACTTATGAATTCCTTACCAAAAGAAAGTAAGAGAGCAAAAGTTTGTTGCTTTAAGAGCTATGTTTGGGGCTGCTAGAGGTAAATAATATATCCTGCATGATCACAATTTCTATTTTTCAACCTCATATTTCATTCTGAATAAAATGGCATCAAGTTATTATTAATGATATTTCATAATTTTCTTTTTCATGTCCATGTGAAGTGTAAAATATGAAATCAAATTATCCCAGTTTCTATACCAGAGTGCTTATGACTTCCCATTTGTACTGCCATATTATATGCAAATAAAACCTGAAAAAATGATTTAAAGATCTGTTGGTTCAAAGCAGATTTTAGCATTAGTAATGTGATTCATCTTTCTTAAGTTGTTTGATTTCTTCCCCCAAACTATGATATATGGTTATGAACTGCTATACACAAATCTCCACTCTCAGTGATGCTAGTAGTTTGTAGAGCGAAAGCATGTAGAGGGAAAAACAGGACCGCTTACCATTTTAAATTAATATAGCTTAATGGAATTGAACAACTTACTTAATCAAATTGTTTTGCTACCCAGTGCCTAACATCTGAGTTTTATTATTTTATCTGAGTTCTTGAAAGGAATTCAAAAAGGAACTTTATGTACGTCTCAGCAAAAGTAAGTGATAAAAGGAAAGATTGGAAATCCATCTGCTGCATATAGGGTAGAGACTGGGTAAAATGAGTAATAACTTCAGTAATAAATGAATTACAATATGTGACCTCATTGTTTATAAATCTTCCACAGATTCTGAAATGTCATATAAAGGTCAATCATGGCAGCTAATATGTCATGATCCCTTAGCAAAGGTACTGCCCCACAGCAAATTTCCTGCTTGGGCAAAACTATTAGGGACCACGTCCCATCACATATACTTTGGCCACAACTGAAAGAACCAGGGAAGATCAGTTGACCTAGGAGCCACCATAATCCATAAACCAGCCAGCAACAAATGAGGTGGTCTGGCATGAAAAGAATTATATCCTCAAAGAGGGACAATGTTGGACACAAGGAGATTCCCTCCTTTGGCAATTGTAACTAGAAAATGTGACAGAATCAAGTAACTGGTAATCAGAACAGACAATGAAACTGGGTATAGATGTAAGGCATCAAGCAGGAGAGGCAATGACAATAAGTAGGCCTAAGTGGTGAGTACACAGAGCTACAACTAAGCAAAAGACAAAGGTCAAGAATCTATAGAGAATATTGGTGACAGATGCAGTGAAAGAAAAGTAAGGAGAAGAGAAATGCCAATGATGATAGAGATTTGTAAATTTCTAATGACAAAGAAATTATATAACGTAAAGCAGTATTTAACACTTCCATTCCTGAAGGTGTATCATTGTTTCCACATGCCAAGCTTTATTTATATTACTTTTATGAGATTTTATGTCCCTTATCTACACATATTTTTAAAATACATTTGCATTGCTTGAGTTAGACTAGGTCTGTTTTACTAGCAACCCTAAAATGCATGCAATATAATGATGCTTACTGAGGACAATCATTACCACTGTTTTTCTATATCCCCAAATGGTCCATGGATTTTCATATATGTATGTGTGCACAGGCCGGTTCCCTTTTCTTTCCACTACATGTCATTATCCATGGCATTATTTGGGTCCTTATGGAAAAGAGTGTATAATTTCAAAAACACATTTTTACTACTTGGGAAAAAGTATATGAATAGTGTATTGATCAATCTCTAGAAGGGCTTACAAACGCCATGTTTTATTCTAGCAAGTACTCATTCAAGATGTTGTGTGTGTGTATGTATATGTATGTGCAGTATGGGAAAATTTGGAGCATTTAGCTCTTTTTGTGGTGGAAAAGACGTGCTTTAATCAATCTACTCACAAATATTGCTAAAGAGATATTATTCGTACAACAAACTAGAGTTTAGAACACTAGAATTAAATTTGCTATAATTTTATCTATACGATCTTAGGCAGTAATTCGGTCTCTCTGAATCTAAAAAGAGTAATTTTTAAGATGGGGTATATGACTGTGCTGCTTAATACATGGTGTTATTATGAGAAGCAGTTATGGAAGTACTTCATAAATTTTAAGAGACAGCACAGATATAAGACACTGGCATTGATGTCACTCTACAAATGACCATCAGCATGCATCCTTGGGAGTGAGTTTCTTACCTGCCATATGTAATGTCCACATAACTCAGAACTAGGCAATACTGAATATTATTGAACTAGGTACAATAAATTCTATCACATCTTTATCCCCAATTTAGTTGCTTAATATATCATAGTATAAGAGTAGTTATTATTTACTTTTTCTATTTACTTTGTCTTATTTTTTATATTTTTATTTATATAATAGCAGTTATTTATCTTATAAGCAAAATCTTGTATTGAATAGAGAAATAGGCTTTGTTCTCTAAAAATAATTAATAAGGAATTTCTGAATTAGAGAAAATAATGTAAAGTAACTTTTTAATTCAGTTATATGATGGGCTTATTTGTTTACAAATATATATTTAATAAATGTTTGGTTGTCAGACATACATCACATTTCCTTGTTTCAAGCTGATTTCAATTAAAGAGACAAATGTAACTACAGTGGTATTTTAACCACACCAAGAGTTATAATCTATTGCTCCTGTTAACTTTTCCTATCCCTTCAACCATATCATGTTCTCAGTTCTCTCTGAAAACAGATTAAATCGCTATTTTAGTAAAACACCTTCAACTCTCCTGACCCTCTCCCATTTATCATATTTCTTAGGCCAGGACACCGGTTCAGCACACATCCCTGCTTACTTCCGTCCTAACCCTTCACCACAAATCGTGGCTGGAGGAAATCATGTTGATTAGTCTCACTTTAAAATCATGATCTTTAACATTTTGGAGGACATAATGGAATTTCCCCTCAATTTTCAGACCTCGAAAACTCCCTCTCTGTTCTCATTTGTAAATGATGATCCTTATTCCAGTCTTACTAAGAAGACCAAAACAATCGGAAGAAAACTTCCACAGCCCCTCATCACCAAATACCTATCTCAGCCTCTTGTATGGCTCAGGTACTTTTCCAACTATCAACCAAAGACAACCCCTTCTACACAAGAAATCCCATATCCTCTTCCAATTAAAGGGCATGGCTCAAGGAATTCTCAGCAATGTCTCTTTCCTAACAACATAAAAACATTCTATCTCCACTGTTTTTTAAAAAGTCTCTTTGACCTTGTTTCTCCATTTAGCTACTAAACTGTTTTTTTTTTCTTAGTACAGAAAACAATTCTTGAAATTGCTTTGCTTTGTACACTCTCTCTAAATACTGTTCCTCCATCCTCTTTGAATCAATCAAATCAAGCTTTCATATTCATTACTTTGTCAAAAAATGCTCTTGTCAGGGTTTCCAGTGACCTTCGTGTTGCCAAATGCAGTAGTTAATTCTCTGTCTTCACCTTATTTGACTGATCAGGAAAATGTGATCACTCCCTTCTGCTAAAATTATGCTTTCACATGGCTTTGGAGACGTACACCTGTTTTGTCTTCCTTCTTTCTCAATGATTACTTATTCTTTGTCATCTTTTTGGATTTCTCTCATCCCTCTCTAACAAAAAAAAAATGTTGATTCTTCTATTCTCGAGGTTTTAAATGTCCATATATATGCTTATAACAATTTGGTATCACCAGCATTAAGTTCTGCCCTGATCACTCCAGTCTTAAGTATATAATTGTTTATGTAACATACCCACTTTCTTATCTAACGGACTGGTCAGGAAAAGTATTTAGAGAGGCCACTTCTTGTAGTGTTACTTCAGGTACTCATAATCATTCTAGCAATGGTGCCTGTACACATTATTACTTCTTCTAATTCTGATTGATCAGAATCATGCCTGATAAATAAGGAGTAGGTTTCCCTGCCATTTTAGCCAATCATGCCATCACCTCATTTGCACATAGTGAGATTAGTCAGGCTGAGTAGTGGAGTGAGGGAGTGAGACTTTTATTTAATTGACCAGTTAGGGAAATTGATTGGGAAAAGCAAAATGTGCCTTATAGGAATGAAGAAGAAATGGACATACTGGAATCTAAAGCAAATAGACAAAAAGATTAAGAATGAAGCAAGATTAACAAAGATGGGGGTAAAGTACATCAGAAAATACAAAGTGTTTAAGAACAACACAACAAGGGCAGTAACAACAAAAAAGATTATGCAAAGCAGGAAAGGCAGATATCAGGGTCGGGTCTTGTCCTATAAGAAAATAGTAATACTAACTTTAATCACTGCTCATAGAGTGCAATTGAAGAAGAGATGAATGTATGTTTGTCAGTGTCAGAATAACCATAAAGACAGGTCAATATAACAATGTTGCTTCTTGGTATACTGGTGGGCACCGGTTGTCTCTGATTCTGGGAAAACAATTTAACTTAAGACCATCCTTAAGATCATTCTTATGTCTTATATGTTCCACCAAAATTGAAATGGTACTCATTATGGAGATGGATGTATTTGGTAGCTTTCTTACTATATTAGTACAGTGAATCCATGTTGCCATTTTATCATTGGAGGGGAGATTTTTGGTAAAATTGTCATGAAGTTCGCTTCCTTACAAACTTCTTATCATTGTTAAATTTAGTCACTGAACACTATTTTTAGGAAAAGGAATTTCTTAATAGGCTTTACTTAGTATCTGAGTGATATTTATATGTATAGAGTAGGACATAATTAGTCATTACTAATAATTAGAAATCATTAGTAAAGCAATATAATCAATTCATGAAGAAATCAATTTTGTGTAGGTTATAAAAATATTTTTTAAGATTATCATATCATAAATCCAAATTACCTTCCATATTTTGTTGAGCTCATTAGATTCTCTTTATCTATACATAATATAACTTCATGTATAAAATTCAGTTTTAGAATTTCTCCAAACACACACACACACACGAAAATTATATATCCATATTGTCATTTTTGAGGAAGATTCCCTTTCTTGATAAAGGATGAAGAGGAGGGAAGAAGGCCTAGAGTTTGAATACAGAAGAAGCAACACAGATAAAAGATAAAGCACATTTATCGAACCTCCACTATATATCAAGGATTGCATATTTCTTGTAAATGTCTCATCTAATCAATGAGGCATGACATTTTTATCTGTTAAATAGATGAGTAAAATGAGGCTTAGCAGTTAGGAGATGGATACAAAGTCACAACGGCATTAAGGTGGTATTTGAACTCAGACTATTATGACTCCTAAATCTCTGCAATTAATATAAATTACACAGCTTCTAAGTCGCCCTTCTTGTACCTTCTAAAATGGCCTGGATCAAGTTACTTTGGTTTTCACCTCACAACCTGCAAAATGTAAGAAGTTTTACACTCTCAAATTGCATCTGGAGAAAACACATATGTGAAGGTAAATATACTGCATTAGTAAGCAAACACCATCTTATTAGAGTCCAACAAAAGCATAAACAATTTTAGCCAGGTAGGCAAGAACTTGAAAAGCAGAATATTAAACCCGAATTTAAGTGAGCAAATAGCAAACATTTTATTGCATATTTCAATGGTAATAAAACCCAGAGGATTTGGTCTTTATCAACGGAGATCTTCTGAAGCAAAATGGAAAAAAAATCATATTTTTCTGTTCTTGAAGGAGTATAGAGAACAAGGGGTCATACCATGTACAAAGTAAGAACAGCCTGCTCCATGCAAACTAGAACACCAGGGAAAAAAAAAACAAAACTGGCCAGCTGGCCCAAGGACCTTCCAAGTTCTTGATGGTCTGAAGATCAGTCATGTGTGTGTGTTTGTGTGTGTGTGTGTGTGTGTGTGTGTGTGTGTGTGCGAGAGAGAGAGAGAGACAGAGAGAGAGAAAGAGAGAGAGAGAGAGAGAGAGAGAGAAGGATCTGTCAAAAGACCTGGGGTGTTTTATCACCAACTGGTGTCAATATATCATTAGACACTGACCTCCATTTAGAAATCTTAATCTTCATCCGTGTCCGCAGAGCTACTATTTTACATCAGTGTTAAGGGTAGCAAATCTTCATGTCTAGACCAGACCTCCCTTTTCAGCTCCAAATTTCTATTTCCAAATTGCTATTAGTGTCAATTCTCCTTGTGGATTTTTTATATGTGCTAAATTTGAACTAGAAATTGAAATAAAAAACTTGATTCTATATTAAACTAACAGTGAATTACTTTCCTGAGATAAACAACTTCTCTCCATATCTCTCACTTCAAGGAAATTATGAGAAAAGATGCACATTGAATATAGAGAACTTTAAGTATCAATCTTTGCACTAACAGCTTAGATTCTTTAAATTTTCAAATGATCTTAACCTTGGAAATATAATTTTTACTTAACTTAATTTGAACATGATGACTTCATTTCCTTGCTATTCAAAAGTGGCTGTTTAAGTTGCCATAAGAATAGAATAATAATTGAACGAAAAAAGAAAATAAAAGGAAGAAATAAACAGGCTAAATATCATTTATCTAAAAGTCTTATAAACATTAATAAAGCACACCAGCTTGATAAAGAAAACCCCAGACACAGACATATTTTCCTATCTTCACTGAGTGGGGAAAAAAATAGGGTGAGATAAGCCTAATCTCCAGAAACAGGTTAAAAAAAGTCAATATCACAGCTTGATAAATAGAGGATAGAATTTTGAAAGGTTATGGAATCTTCTTTCCTTGAGGCCATTAGGAATAAGATTCTCATTCTGAGAGGGCTCAGATGTGTTTTACACTGAAGACAAGAGAAGCACTAAGTGAAACTCAAGGTGACTTCCCATCCTATTTTTGTATTCTAGGAAATAATGCATTTATTGTTGAAACAATATTTAGAAACAAATATAAGGAAGTCACAGAGACTGATCCAGCTGGCAACAGGGAGAAAACGTTCCAATAATTCTTGTAAAGCAGCAGGGAAAGCAGGTTATTGTGTATGTGAGTAAGCAAGGGAAATAGTGGCTGGGCCTGATTATCCCCCTGCCCCAAATGGACATGCCACTGCTACGAAGAAATTCCATCTAGTCTTCAAAATGAGTGTGAACTGAAGTAATGTAAAGAGGAGCTAGCCAAGCACAGCTAATCAAAATCCATCAGAAAGCATTCTACTTGGCATTGCGCTTTGTTCTGTATACGATCAAATTAATGAAACTTGTGCCTTACCCTCCAAGACTCTAGATTCCATCTGTCAGTTACACTTTGGCCTGTTCTTCTGATATTAAAAAACAAACAAACAAACACACAACAAAAAAACAAAAAGAAAAACAGCAAAAAGCCCTTCAATACTCACTAGAGAGTATAAATTTTCTCTTATGGATGCACCTCTTGCTGGTTCAGTAAAACTAAACCTGTGATCTCCCATTCAGATAAGCGTGGTCCAGAAATAAGGAAAAAGTATGGGGAAAATAAATACACGGAAAAATTCATCTTCTTTGTCAGAAACAAAAACGCACACGCGGTGCCTTTCTTTGCACAAAGGGGAATAAATTGCTTGGTATTGGGTAACCATCAAGATTTAATGAGATTTTGTATCTATATGTCTTATCCTACAGATGATATCACAAATTCCTGAACTTGTAGCAATGGTAATGAGTTTATCACAACAACCTGCTATTGCTTTAAGTATATCCAACACATCCCGCTATAATGATTCCTTCACAATCTCACAAGGGAGAACGGAGTCATTTGTGACAAACTTGCATTGACGAGGACAAATTCTGATGTGAACTTTGCTAATGGGGTTTCATCTTATGATGGATATGAAATGTGGGAGGTCAGCAACACCATCTTAGTTGAAGGAGAACATAAGGACACACTATTTATCCATGTTCAAAATTCATGAACAGAAGACATTCTGTTTTCAATCATGATAAACTGTCAGCAGCAAACTCACAGAAGGGTATTTTCAAGTTTGTTCTTTCTGAATAGTCATTAAACTGACACACATATCACTTTGGTTTTGACATTTGAAAAACATATGATACCTTTATACCGGAGACTAATGAAGTTTAATTCGCTATATTGCTGTTCAGGTGTATTCAGCCTGATGTATATCACTGACATATATCTGATACACAGATCCCCACTCTCTCAGCTAAGGCACCGGAAGACCACAGTCGCTCATGCACACAGGCCAGCACACACTTCATGGCACAGGGCAAGCAGGTACGCAGACATCTAAAGATTCACAGAATTTTAGTGTCACAGTATAATCAGAGCAAGCTGCTGGAACTTTGTTTATCCTGGTACTGCAGCATGTTTTAGTATTATTCAATGACTGGGGCGATCAGGAAACCTAAATAAGAAGCTCTACATTAAGTCCACCTTTATCCTTGGAGAGTGGCATGCACATCTGTCAGGACAAGGAAGAATGGCTAAGAGATGTTTAATAAAACATTGTGTTTAACACAAATGACCCTTGGACCCCGTTCCTGTGCACTCACGTAGTAAATCAAGAGGCCTACAAAAAGAGTTTTAGAGAGTGTATATTGGGAACCTCAGACTCTTATTATTTAAGCAAACAGCAAGGCAGCAGGAGAAGGCTCAGGGTTGCACTTTTAATGTAGGCCTTCCACAATTTTACAGGATCCTTCATAGCTTTTAGCACGGTGCCAACAGCAGCATCACTTTCTCAGTGGCCACTGCCATTATACTTGCCACTTCCAGTTCAGAATATAACATAAGGTATCACCCTTGTGAAACGGAGCTGGAAAGGAGAACAGAGTATGCCAAGTTGCGAAACACCACTTAGATGATCAAAGAGTGATTTGGCAGAGGCGTGAAGGGAGCTTGAGTTCTCACAATGCAGACATCATCATCTAAACCCTGCTTGTTTTCCATTTATGAATGTCTGTGGATCAAGAATAACAGTATCTCAGAAACACAGATTACATACAAATAAGGACATCAAAGCCTACTCTAGCCATCCATGTGGAACCAGAATTTGGATGTCTTAACTCCCAGACTAATGTTTCCAGCTTTTAGGTTCTCCGTCATTACCCAGAGGAGCACTTCTAATACAAACACACATACTGCAGACACCAGTCGGCCTGTAGGAGATGAAGTAAATGCCCTGTCCCTATCCCTCTGAGCCCACTTCAGCCAGTTCACGCATCTCTCTCTCTCTCTCTCTCTCTCTCTCTGTTCTTTCTAGAACCCTAGATGGCTGCTCTGCCTAGAGGCCAGGAGGGCAAAATGTGCCCATGAATGACCACCTCCCACTCTCCAGCCAAGTTCTCCCTCCATCCATTACCCTCTCGATCTTTTCCCTCCCAGCCCACCCAAGTACCTAAATACCCAGACCCCTCACACCTCAACAGTGCTCTACAGCATTTCCCAGGATTTCCCTATGGGATTAATAACATTCTTTTTCTAACTCTCTTCCTTTACCAGCTTTATTTCCCGCTTCCTTACTTCCCTAACTGTGTTTCATGCAATTTTCCAAACAAACTATATGCATTTGCATTCTTTTCTCAGGGTCTGTTTTGGGGGAACCCAATCACATCGCTCTATGACTATTTACTTAAATTAATTTTTCATGGACTAGAATGTAGTAAAGAGCTAAACATACATGCTTATTGAAGGATTAAATGAATTAAAATGATGTATATAAAATTAGGGGCATATGTTTTGAAGGAGGTTTGCAAGATTTCTATTTGTCTAGCTAAATAGCTAGCAAAAAAAAAAAAAGAATTAGAAGAAAATATTGCAGGAGAACTTTGGTTATTTGGTGATGCCTTCTTTGCGACATCACTAAAAATGTCTGAAATAAATTTGAAATATCTTTCCTTTATTAAAGATTTTCTGTGATGTGGTGGGCATCCAACTGTAAGCAGAATATATTGGAAAATTTTAATATAAATAAACAGTTTTGTTTGAAAGTGAGGCTGGGTTCCCCATAAGGTTTCCATCTGTTTATACACAGAGATAGAGAAATAGTCCCAGATATAATGAAGTGATTAAAGGGAAGTGATGCATTGGAATACAAGATTATAGACAAATTAAGCTTGTCATAGAGGTTCATTATGTTACTACTAAAGTATGATATGGAATGTCCTATTTACAAATGGATAGTAGAGCTATTATGATGAATAAAGAAAAATAACACAAAAAATAAAAATTTAGATCTTTCATTTCCAGAAATAGTGTATTACATGAATATTAGCATAAGCTAGATTTTTCGATATTGTTTTTTTCCCCATAACTTTTGCACCACCACCTCAAGAAGTAATCTGATATTCATGTCACCATTAGAAATAAAAGAACCTGTCTACCTCATTGTGATCTCATAAAAATACACAGAATGTTTATTTAGAAAATAAATTTAAGAAACACCAGACAATGCACATCTCTGCAATATTCAGTTGTCTTAACTATCATACATGTACCATTTGTGCACTGTTATTACATAAATTCTGGACAACTATACCTCTGATATATTTGACTTCCTCTAATCTTTACCATCACAATGGAAATCCATGCCATTTGTATATAATGGCGGCAATCAGAATTTGTATAGTAGAAAAATTTAGAATAACTCAAGCAATAAAGATTTCAGGTGAAAGTAGAGAGAAAATGAGAGAATATTACTGAAGGAAAGTTTGTGTGTGTGTGTGTGTGTGTGTGTGTGTGTGTAGGAAGCAATGTTCTCTGCTTTAAAACTCTAAGGTAATGTAATCATTTCCTCTTAATAAGTAATTCAAAGCTAATATTTGCCTTTATTATCTAAAATGAAATAATTTAGCATGTTTCCTATCATTTTAAATCTATGTTTGATAATTACTTCATATTTTAATTAAGAAGGTGCCTGGAGACAGAAGAGGAAGAAAAAGGAAAGTTGTGACATTCATATATGTATTTCATTGTAGATATATGAAACAAATATACTTTTCTAGTAACTGTGAGAAATGCTTGGGGGTAGGTTGTTCCTGATATTCTCATGCAGGAAGAATCATACCTAAGAATTGCCTAATATATTTGAGATTAGGAAATTTTTTAAATGTCATTACTTTCAAAATGCATAAAAATGTCCTATACCTAGAAAATCACATTAAAGTATATTTCAGTAGTCTCTGCCTTCATTTTGATATTTAATTTATCATACGAATGCTCAGGTATTGAAAGGAAAACTGGGATTTCAGGATTTCACTGGGATTTCAGTGACCCAAACCCGTATTTTTAACGTTTTACTAAGTAATAAAAGGAGCTTACAATATATGGGACCAAGTCATTCTAAGAAATAGATAAATTTTAAATACATATTATTGAAAATTGGAATTGTTAATAAATAAATCATTCAAACTACAAAAAGCCTTTGTATATAATTTAGGTATCTTTCATATTTTTCTTACATTTCCATGTTTACAGTATTTTCATTTATAAATCAATGGGACACAATATTAAAATTTGTGGATTCTGTGTATAATATTTTAGTTTCTTGGGCAAGTCAATATACAAAGTTTAATAAGCTATTTGTTATCTTATTTATTAAATATTTCTCGAGTCATTATTATATGCTAAGTATGATGCTAAGCCCTGGATATGCAATGGTGACATTTTTCCAGCTTTATTGAAATATAATTAACAGATAAAAATTGTATTTATTTAAGATGTACAACATGATGATTTGATATAGATGTATACTGTAAAATAATTACCACAATCAAGCTAATAACCTCATATAGTTACCTTTTATAAGTAGTAACATTTTATTTATTTATTTATTTTTAATTTTTTTTGAAAGATTTTATTCAATTATTTGAGAGAGAGAGAGAGAGCGAGCATGAGCAGGGGGAGGGGCAGAGGGAGAAGCTGAGCCACCCAGGCTACCCTTAAATAGTAACATTTAAAACTGACACAATTCTTGCTTTCATGGAACCTACAGCTTCAGGTATAAGAGAATAAATATTTTCTTGGTCTTTTCTTTGTTAGCATGCAGTAATTTAATTGGGGTTCTGTTTGTGTTTTCCACATATCTCTAGTAACCTTATGCTCATGTCTGACCACTAAAAGAAAAGTACATTCTCAGTACTAACACAGAAAAATTATCATTTGAATTATTAAGAAGTCCTACAAAGAGACAATTAGCTAGCCATGCCAGTGTAGGAGAGTGCCTTATATTAGTTGATCTGGTAATTAAAGGATAGCTGAATTTTCAGTTGAATTATTTAAATAAATGACCTATTTTTATTTTTAAATTATGTTAAATCAGTGTTAAAATGTCAATATTGAATTCTAAGCAAAGATGACACAGATAGGTCTCTTTTAGGCTCCTAGTTCATTTTAATTGCACTGATACACAGTTTGAAACACTAGGATACATCTGCAGACTGTAGAAGTTTGGGACGGAGATAAATCCTCAGTAGAACGCAAGTCAAGGCAGCAGAGTGGATCTAAGAAGAAACCTGCTTACTTAGAAACCTCAAGCCATCCAGTCTAAAGACCTCTTCTAAACTAAGGTAGGCATCTCCCTTGAAATACCACTTGAATTTTATCGGCATGAAATATCACAAAGATTCAGAGCAGAGACTAAAGATTCAAACAAAAACATTTAAATAGCAGTATTCAATTTTTAAGATCTAAGTCATTCAGCAAGCAACAGGATAATTACAAATTTCACAATTTCCCTCCGGCTTTCATTGAGGAAAATAAAACAGTAAACTTATCCATAAAATAAGCTCTGCTTGGTTTCTTCAAATGTATGTTATACTGCAAAGGAAATTCTGACACCAGAGAAATCTGAATTCTAGCTCTGAATGCTAATAACATTTGGCAAGTAACTTAAAATCCCTAAAACCCTTTGTCCTCATCTGTGATAATGAAAAAAAATACTCCACATATATATATTTTTTAAAGATTGGAGTCAGAATGTATAAATCATTCTGAACAATATGTGATATACCATTGTGATCCAGTAAATTAAAAAAAATACACACAGAGACTAACATAATGATAATCTTCATTTCCAATTTGAGTAGTACCTAGCTACAGCTCCTATCTTCCATCAATTCCTTTATCCAGTTTTGTGACTTCAGAAATGATTAAGATTTCTCATTCTGTCAGGAGGTTTGAGTGCTTCCCTGAGAAGTGATGACTCAGTTGAGATCTGAAAGCAGAGTAGGAGAATGCCAAATGGAAGTGGGGAATTCATGCCAGGCAGGTGTTAGACGATGTTCCCGTGACAGAATGGAGTGTGTAGGGAGTGATCAAAGAAGTAAGAGGGCCATTGTTGTTGGAGCAGAGGAACCTGGGGGATGCTGGTGAATGATCAGGTGTCAGATGTGAGTAAGTAAGGGACAGACCATGAGAAATACTCTAACCTAGGAATAATAGGAAGTTTCTGAATTATTGTTATTAAAGTTACAGAATGATCAAATCTGTCTCTCAAAATGATTTCATTGGCTGTAATACTGAGAATGGTTTGAGTTGCAAAATATCGATTGATAATGTGGAAAGAACTAGTGACGATATATTGTAGTGGCTTGAGAAGTAACGTACCAGATCATGCCCAATATCAGAAGTCTAAATGTGTCTCTCAGAATCAGCTAGATTTATGCTGCAGGAGCAAACAATATCAGAATTTCTGCAGCTTACCACAGCAGAGGTTAAATTTTCATTTATGTTACATAGCTCTTACAGGTCAGCTGCAGCTCTGCCCCTTGTCATCTTAACTTTGGGCTCCAGCTGATGGAGCAGCCTTTATCTGAAGGGCTGCTGGTAGTCCCGGAAGCAGGAAATTGGCAGAGGGTATGTTGGCTCTTAAAGCTTCTGTGCTGCAGTGACACATGTCATTTTCTCTCATATTTTATTGAGCAGGTCACAAAGTCAACACTGACATTAATGGGATGGGGAAGTATCCGGGAGAAGTACTGCAGGAAAGTATATTGGAATAGACTAACAATCTACCACATGGTAAGGAGGTTAGTCTTTATCACGGAACCTACGGGGAACAAGTAAACAACCTCAAAAAGAAATGCATTTTAAGGTAGTGCATACATATAAAGGCATCAAAACTAAGTAAGGACTATACAGAAGTCAGTATCTATTACTCACTTAATAAACCACAACAAACCTACTATTCTGCTTTCTAGACTATGTGCCTTAAATGGCGTAACAATTAAATATATAATATATATATACTTATATACATAATACATTCATATAAAATACGATTATAGGGTGGCAATTATCAGACATTCCCAGTGAGCTGCCTCATACTTGTCACCCCATTATGATAACTAACATTATCGAAGATATTTTGTATTCCTTTAAACAAACCACTAACACCGCTATATTTGCAGACTTGGTCTAGCTGATTCCACCAGGCCTATTCTATTGTTTTTGGCAAATGTACTGTAAACTACACCTGTTTATCCTCCCACCTAAGTTTGTTCGGGCTACATCTCTTACTCTGTCAACGAAACTCTGGGTAGGCAGTAGATGTTTCAGATTTCAGCTTCCTCAACCTTGAATTAAAACTTTTCTTAAGACTTTTTTTCTTTCATATTTCAAAATTCTTGAATTTTCATACATTTATACTCATGCATACATTTTATAGTAAAAAGTCTTCAGGATAGAACATTTCAGGAAGAGGCATTGTTCAAGGTCCTTGGGTACAGAGCTGTGTAGTTTGTATTCTATCCATTATTTATTTATTTATTTTATTTATTTATTTTTTTTTTAAGATTTTATTTATTTATGTGACAGAGAGACAGCCAGCAAGAGAGGGAACACAGCAGGGGGAGTGGGAGAGGAAGAAGCAGGCTCATAGCGGAAGAGCCTGATGTGGGACTCGATCCCCGATCGCCAGGATCACGCCCTGAGCCGAAGGCAGACGCTTTAACGACTGCGCCACCCAGGCGCCCCTGTATTCTATCCATTATTTATTAATGACATAATCAACACTACCAAAATAAATGACCTCCATGATTCAGCACCTAAGAAAATTTCAAACATCTATTTTAAAAATAAGTAAGAAACTACTGTGAATATAATTATGGGCCTAATGTAACTAGAAGTTGTGTTCACAATGACAACAGACATTAGTCATTAACTGCAAAAATCTGAGTTACTGTCTACTCTGGAGTAGACACTGATTCTGTTTCTGACAGGGTTCACTTAGTGAGTCATTCATTTTATTTCAAACTTAACTGCATTCTCAATGTAAGCAATGAGTGTGATTGCACATATTCATGTCTGGGCCCACTGGTGAGTCCAGACATCATTCGGGGCAATGGCACCCATATAAAAACAATGAACACTCACATTATTGGAAAAGGGAGTGATGTTTGATGTTCTTGCCATAACAAAAGGAAGCCTATCAGTCAATGAATGAGTTTGTCAAACTGTGGTAATTCAATTAAAAGCAAATTTTAAAATTTTGTTATTTGTAGAATATTTTGGCTATGAGATAATAAAGATGGAAACTGCCGCATTACAAATAACTGGAAACTATCAAAACAGTTACAAATGTCAATTTATGTAAATTTTAAAGATTTATTTACTTGAGAGAGAGAGTGTGCACAAGCAGGGGTAGGGGTGGGAGGGAAGGGTCAGAGGGAGAGAGAGAGAAAATCTTAAGTAGGACCCCTGCCTGGCATGGAGCCTGACTCGTGGCTCAACCTCATGACCCTGACATCATGACCGGAGCCAAAATCCAGAGTCCTGAATGCTCAACTAACGAAGCCACCCAGGTGCCCCAATTTATGTGAATTTTAAAGTAAATTTTTTGTTTGTGTGTTTGTTTTTAGCTGTAATAGGAAGGATAATATAGCTATCATCTATGTTTATCATTTAAATTGTCAAAAAAAAAAAAAAAAAAGCTTGACTTCCCATAAAGTGCTGAGTGTAAATGGAGCGTACTCATACAATGCTGGGCATGTCGAGTCTGTGATTTGGGTAGACAGACTAACATGGGGCTAACATTGTGGTTGACCAAATCAGTGAGGAGTCTAGTTAAGTGGGAGATCAGTCTCTGATTTTGGTTCTTGGTTGGATCATTTTATATTAAGGAATTTAACCTCCGAGTAAAGGTCTAGCCGTTGTCCCAGTTCCTGGGAGGTAAGCTCTAAACCCTTTGCCTTTCCCTGGTGATGGGAGTGTCTGTTATCCATGGAGGGTCCCTCTGACCACACCTGATAGTTCATGTTAACAATCTAACTCATGATGGACTCCTCAATAGTTATGCTAGGGAGATGATGTAGAGTGACAGCTGGCCACACAAGACAGAATAACCTTGTGACCAGAGGATGGGTCTTGGGCCGCATGAGACCCTGGGGAAGGTGGGGGCATCAGAAATTGAGTTCAACCACGTGGGTATTGAATCAATATCTACTTAATGAAGCCTCCATAAAAACTCTCGAGTTGAAGTTTCAGTGAGGCTCTGGTATCGCAAATGCTTCATACATATTGCCACACACTGATGCTTAGAAGTGTGAAGCGTCCTTGAAGACAATGGAAGCTTCACATTTGGATACCTCCCAGAGTTTACATTATGCATCTCTCCATTTGGCTCATTCTAATTTGTATTCTTTTACTATAATAAGATTATAATCATTAGGCACAGGACTTTTCTGAGTTCTGTCTTTTGGTGAATTATTAAACCAAAGGATGGTTGAGGAGAACTCTGAATTTGTAGCTAGCTAGTCTGAAATGATAGTGGCTCTGGGCACTCCCCAAATTACAAGTGGCATCTGAAATGAAGGCAGCTTTGGGGACTTTTTCTTCAGACTTCATGTTTTGGCTAAACTGTGCAACAGTTATTAAGAGTCATCCTGAGTTATGGTATTGGGTAAAACAGGACTTAAGCTAAGAGAAATTAGAGGCCTAGTTACCAGAACTGTGTCACAAGGGATATAGATTTGATGACTAGGCTTGGGTCACATAGATAGGATTTGGCAGGTTATTTTATACTCTGAGGCTCATCTTCATTGCTCTTACCTCAGCTTCATGGTTTAATCCCTATTTTTGGCCCAAGCTATTTCAGATTTAGCTTTTGTTTATATAATGAAGTATGTTACTTAATAGATCAACAGAGAGGATTCTCAGGGCAAAGATGGTATAATATTTATATTTGTTCTTCAACAGTAATAGAAAACTTAATTTTCTTGTAAACTACAAGTCAGCTTATTTAATAGTCTACGGAATAGCCAGAAAACATAAATTTTATGCTTATGTTGTCTTTTATATAAACCAATGCTGGAAAACTATCACAAACACTTCGTCAATACTAAATATAAGTTAAGTTGGTATTACCATGATAAATGGAAAATTGTGTATTAAACCAGGTCTTTTTAGGTATATGCATTTGAAGTCTATCTTTTAAGTATATAATATACATTTTTTTTAAAAAAGATTTTATTTATTTGAGAGAGAGAGAGTGTGCGTGTAAGCAGGGGGAAGGGCAAAGGTAGAGGAAGAAGCACAGTTCCTGCTGAGCAGAGGACCGTGACACAGGGCTCAATCCCAGGACCTTGAGATGATGAGCTGAGCTGAGTGGAATACAGATGCTTAACTGACTGAGCCACCCAGGTGCTCCTATAGCATGCATTTTTAAAAGTATATGCATGTATTTTAAGTATACACATTGTGTACATTTGTATTAATAGTATATAATTAAATAAATTTATATGCATTAAATATATGCTTTTTAAGTACATGCATATATTTTAATGGTATGCATTTGAAATATAACTTGAATAAATTAAAAGATTAAATATGGTCATGATAATTAAAGATATAATATGATAGAAGTGTTTTCCAAGTTAGTGATTTTATGAAGAAAATGAAATATAATTGTTCTCAAATATATACACACACACACATATATATATATATATATATATAGTCAATATATGTACACATACAGATTCACAGTTAGAGATGACCAACTAAATTAGATATATCTTTAAGAAAATGTTTACAATATTATTATTTTCTATTCTTTTATAAGCTTTTCAATGTAGGGAGAAGTGTTTTCTCTATGTTGTCCTCAAAATCTAATAAAAGATAATTCCTATTGAGTACTATATACAAGTGTGGAAGGATAATTTATACGATACATAAAATATCAAAATCAGGAACATATAAATCATGTTTATACGAATTTTTTTAAAAAATAGGAATACACAAACAAGTTGGCAAAGTGCTCCTAAGGAAACTGAAGGCCAAATGGAGGACAAAGTAGACTGTAGCGTACTCTCAGCACGTATTTCTCCAAAGCCAAAATCAAAAGTAGCACTGTTATTGGTATTTGAGATGAGAAAACAATCAAGCGTGTCCTGAAGGATGCCAGGATTGAGCAGCTCACCGTCAAGGTGTGTTTAGGTTTACTGGAGTAGGGGCACCATAGCAAAATAATGGGCCGTGTACATAAAGACAGTAGATTTAACTGAAGGATGCCAGCTGTGGGGCAGTGACACCGTTCACGTAGTAGTATATTCACCCTCTTCAGAAGAGGCAGCATTGTCCCTGAATGTGACATAAAAATAGCTCTAGTCTGGCTTTTTAGCCCCTGATCTTACTTGATCAAATGACTTTTAAATAGCTTCGGGAGCGGCTCCACATATATACCTCTGTGAAAAATACGCTAAGCCCATCAAAAACAAGGATGCGCGCGTTAGAAGAATTCTCACCTGATACACTGTTTACACAGGGTAAAAAGAAAAAAAAAGATAAGAGTATGAAACTTTTTTTTTTAAAGATTTTATTTATTTATTCGACAGAGATAGAGACAGCCAGCGAGAGAGGGAACACAAGCAGGGGGAGTGGGAGAGGAAGAAGCAGGCTCATTTCGGAGGAGCCTGATGTGGGGCTCGATCCCATAACGCCGGGATCACGCCCTGAGCAGAAGGCAGACGCTTAACCACTGTGCCACCCAGGCGCCCCAGAGTATGACTTTTTAAACCATATTTTCACAAGTAATTTATAGTCATCAGCTTCAGGTACTTAAACAGTAAAAGAACTAATGAAGCACTGGCGACTGAGTACCTATTGCTATGTTCCTTATTATTTTTCTTCTTAAGCCTTAATGAGCTGTAATTACAGTCACTAGTATTTTGTTTCAAACATGCTTTATTATAACAAAGAGTAGTGACAAGGAGCTGTATCTCACTTCATGAGCACCAAACTTACTGCAGATATGTAAATGAGAAGCTACAAAGCTAGAGAAGAGCCTGGAGATATTAACATCTGTGTGAATGAAGCAGCCATTTCACAACCCAGTGGACCTTAAACACAGCAGACATTGAAATCTGTTCAGTACATGGGGTGGATTTTTAAATATGTTCAATTACTGCTTGTCTCCCAGCTGCTGTCTGAACATGGCTTCTGTAATATTAGGGAGTCTACTTTGACATCACTGGCATATAAAAATCATGTCCTTGATTAATAGTTACTACCAGACTAAATGGCCATTTTAAAATCCTAAGTGCAAATTTGAACTGCACATGCTCAAAGCCTCTCCCTTTGTGTGAAGAGGTCGGAAGGGAAGAATGAGAGGAATGGCTTCTGACAACTTTGGTTATTTTTTTGGTGTCAGTCTGAGAATGGATATTCCATAAGTCTGGTTTACACATGAATATATTTCAACAACAACAAAAAATTAAATCAATGAATGTTTTAGTGAGATACTTGGAAAATCAAGAACATTTTTGAGTAGAAACAGTTCAATCATAAGAAGGAAATAAACACTTTGAAAGACCATGTTAACCTCTCTTCAAGACAATTTTTTTAAAACATTCCCTGGATGTTTATTTAAAAATAAAGAAAATCTTTAGGAAATTTGTGATTATATTTTAAGCTGTGTGAGGTTAGTACATTAGGAGTATTTTGAGAGACCAGGAATAAATGTGAAAGATTTAATACTTAATTTTCAATTATTGAAACACAACAATCATATTTTAAATTAATACTATCAAATTGATATGCCATACAAGTTATAAGAACCTTTCAGAGTATATCATGAATTCCAGTCTATTATTGATTTGAAAGTTTGCAACTGCTAGTTTTTCCAATATAATTGACAGAATAACATTCACTACTCCTAACCTTTTTATCAAAACCATTATTGGTGCTGAATATTTGAAAAAAATGCCACTGCTGCCATTTAAAATGCCAATTCCATGGCTTTATGAGTATATAATGTTAGTACATTAGCATTATTTTCTTTATGTTTGATGCCTTTGCAGTTATAATACACGATTTCATCATTAGCCTGGATTTTAAAAATCCAGGTGACACATATTTTAAAGTTTACACAAATCACGGTAAAAATGTCCTATATATTAGGCTGTAAGAATCTAGGGTACGTAATAAATATTTTAAACAGTCACTGAGACTACTTAAACTCCACCACTTACTTCAATAATTGAGAGACTCCTTAGGCACATTAGGGATGATAGGTGGCATATGAATCTTCAGCTTTGTACGCATATCAGGTCACGTGAATAAGGACGTTGGATGGCACACTTTCAGAGGCTATAACTTCCTCAGAATTATGTCGCAAGTTATTTTTATTACTTCCAAAGCATTTCTATAATGTCACTTCTTGGCCTTTAACAGATTAATATTTTTATTTCCACCATGTGAAAGGGTTGTGGGTTTGTATGTAAAATAAGTTGGAGTTAATTAGTGGAGCTAAACTTTAAAGAAGCCTGTGTAGGTGACCCAGGATTTGAAGGGTATTATGTTAATCATAATTTTTGGAGCTCAAACCTCTTTGTTTTCCCTAAGCTGTTGAAAATTTGTAGTGAAATGGTATAACAGAGATTCTAAAACATGATAATAAGTCAAACATAATCATCATTTACTTGGTAGTTGCTGCTGATTGTCAAAGGTCAAGTCTGTCAAATATCTCAAGAAAAATATTTCCCTCAAAAAGAGAATTCCATATAGTACAGTTAGTTATTTCATCTGGTATTGATGCATTCCAGCAAAACTGGTTGTAAAATTATATTCCTATTGCTTAATGTTATAAAAACTAAGCCACTAAGGGCAGTAAAAGAGATGAGCACATTCTCACAATGGACTAAGTATGCCAAAACTTTTGTGCATGTATTTCGAAGCAAGATGTTGTTCTTTTTTTTTCTTTACCTTTAAAAAAACAGTTTTTATTCATTCAGCACACACACACACACACACACACACACACACACGGTACCCTTGTAGATTCTGGAGATTGAGAAAAAATTGCCTTCATGGAGTTTACTTGCCATATAGTATGGCAAAAAAATGAATAAACAAATAAACAAATATAACTTAATTAATGGCAAGTTAGTTTTTCAAGAGGTGGATAGGGAAGGCCTTTCGGGGGACACATCATTTAAGCAAGGATTGGAAGAAAAGGTGAGAGTGAGCTGGGTGGGTCACTGTGAGAATCATGCTAAGCAGACACAAAAGCAAGTGCAAAGTCCAAGATGGAAATGTGCCGGGTCTGCACCTATTGGGGATTTTCTTTGTGATTGTTCTCTTGATAGAAACACGTTTAATTTCATGATTAAATATTTACCGAAAGAAAAGAGAAAAAGAACCAGAGAATACTAAAGTTAAAAATAACCGAGAGAGAAATCATTTCTAGAAAATTTAATATTGATTAAAAATAATCTGCTATAAGTCACAAAATTAACTGTTAATATATTTAACAAAATATTCTATGACTGTATTGCAACTGATCTTACAAATGACATAACACCTGCAAAGATCAAGTCAAACTACAATGCCAAGTTTACAGTTGCATCAGTAACTAATCATTGGTTATGGGTATATATTGTGGAAAAATGTGGTGCCTCAGCTCTTCTACATCCCATTCCTACTATTTTTAAATCTCACTTACACTCTCTGGCCCTTTACTTATTTTAAATCTCACATCCCAGTGGATCCTGACTCTACTCCTCTTTTCATAGGTAGAATCATCTTTTGTTAATATGAATCACATCACGTGTTTCACTTGCTTTACTCCCTTAAATGGCTTCCCATTACTCTTAAAATCCAGATTTGTCATGTGCATAAGACCGTGTGTTATCTAGCCCCTGGTTATTTTAACCTCATTTAATTTCACTCTTGTGTCCACAGATGACACAACAGTTGTACCAGTCTTTCTTTTCTTAAATAGATATAGAAATGAAAGCAAATTTGTGCATGTCCGTTTGTGCATGTATTTCCTACCTCTGACCATTAAGGGGCCTTACAAAAAAATGACATCCTGCAATTAATGTGAACACCTAGCACTTAGATATTGGTTTCGAAATATCATATCCCAATTAAAAAAAAAAAAAAAAACAAGCTTCCTGGATAAATTCTGGGGCTGTTTCCAGGAAAGTCCTATCCAGATAAGCCTGGAATATCTTGGGGGTACCAGAAAGTAAGGAATGGCTTTAAAAAATGATAGGAGATCATTATATAAATTATATAATATATATATATATAAAATTTATATATATATATATAAAATTTATATATATATATATATATATATATATATATATATATATATATATATAAAGATTATAGGAGTCACTAGGAAGGATCTCTCAATGACCAAATAAGAGTGATTTTGGACAATAAAATAAACAACGTTGCTACAGGATTATAATGCATAGAATAAAATAAATATCCATGACTATATACTGATACAAATAATGAAGCAAATGAATTAATGAAGGAGTTCTTCCTTATAGTAGAATTCAAATTAATGGATGTGGAAAGAATGATGGACATAGAAAATCACAATTTGGCAGCTACCACAGTTATAACTGTTGCAGGCAAGAATAACTGAGGAATGTTAAATTGGGTGGGTAAAATGTATAATGATAAATAGAATATGTTCATAGCCTCAAAATATCTCCCCACAAGATAGTGATTAATTAGCCATGGAATCTAGAAATTTACAGCAGTGAATCTTGGGAGGTACCATCTCAACAAAAGGATAATAATACCAGTAAAAAGTGGCAGGTAATATCAACATTATGTACTTGCTGATATGATACCCTGAGAAGAACAAAGTATCACTTCTCATACATTCCTGCCAAAATTGCACAAATTCACTCTAACCTAAGGACATATCACATAGATCCTATCGGGATATTCTACGAAATAATCAGCTAGTACTTTTCAACTGTGTCAAGGCTGTGAAAGACAAAATTGAGGGACTGTCCCACACTGAAGGGGACTATGATCTGTGAGCAATGTGAAGTCCTGAGTTAGATCCTAGATCAAAAGAAAGTACAGTATTGGGACAATTGGTTAAATTTGAATAATATGTGTGAATAGTTAATAATACTGTAATGATGTTAATTTCCTAGTTTGATAAGTATACTATAATTATTTAAAATGTAAAATTAGGGGAAACAGTGAAAGATATATATAGGTTCTTAGAATATCATTTTTCCAACTTTTCCGCTTAAAATCATCTTATAACTTCCCATATCACTCGGAACAAATTTCAAAATTTTGACCTGGCTTACAAGGTGCTACACGATCCAGACCTAGCTACATATCTGATCAACTCCTTTTTATACTCACCTCACTGACTGTTTAAACTACAAAATCCTAGTTTCTCTTTTAAAATTCTAAGCATGTCTTGCCTTAAGGCCTTTGAATGTGAAGGCATTTCCCCAAGTACCCCAGTGGATCCCTGCCTTCAAGTTTCTATACCCTTTTAGATAAAAGAACAGCCCTTTTGCCCCTGTTATTACTTATTATCGATTTAATCAACTTTGTTTTGCTTCATAGTATGTACCATATTTTGACATATTGTGTCATCCTTATTATTATTTATTCCTTTAAATTTCTTTTTTTTAGTGGGCTCTATGCCCAAGGTGGGGCTTGAACTCATGACCCCGAAATCGGGTAGACTTGGAATTCTTTATCTTTTAATGAAAATGTGAAAATCTCAGCACATTGCCTGATACGTAGTAGGCATTACATAAAATTGGTAAAATTTTATTCCCCTCCCAAAATATTAACTAGTGAGGAAACAGGCCCTCTGACTTATTCATACTGTTATGGAAAGAGGAAAACAATATTCATGTATTACTTATTAAGTTCCATGTACATCCCATTTACCATTTTATTTATGAAACACAGGCACAAAAAGTCATATAGCTAGTCTGGTACAGTGATCTTGAAACCTAAGTGTAGTTTTTCCCACCATGTTCATTATGCTTCCATAAGAGAATGTCTAATAAGCTCTCTCCTAACTATAATACAAAGGGTTGCAGTTATTTTCCATAGTTCCCTAAACTAAGGTGAGAGAATCAGTTAAAGTTCATTATAATATAGTTTTTGTACACGGTTATTCATTCTACAAAAGAATGGAGGTGAGTAAAAAAAAAAAAAGAGAATTCTTTCAAAGTTCTTGTAGCGTACATTATATTCCTCTACCAAAATTCAACAATAATATATTTCTACCAGAAACCTAAAAGACAACAAGACCAAAAACAATTTTACCACAGAATTGCCCAATGTTTGCATCATTGAGGAAAAACATTTAAACTTTAAGATTATTAAATAAACCTAGAAATAATTTTAATAGCAAGGAACAAAGAATTAATTCTATATCTAAACACAGAAAGAAATGCACTGAAAATTATTTTCCCTAAAAGTCAAAAAGATACTTTTGGCTACTTGAAATCAATTAAAAGTAAAAAGTCACTGTTTTTATTTTATAAACCCAAAGTAATGATAATGCAGCTGGGAAAATATACTTAACTGTTCAAGTAATTTTTTTAGTATAGAAATCGATGCTTTTCCTCCAAAGGAAAGCATGAATCACACAATTATAGAAAATTAGATTATAAAATTTTATAACAAAGACAATAATTTTGAATCATATAAAAACAGAAATTATTCACATAAAAAAGAATGTGTTCAGAAAACTCAGCTTTCTGAATGTTAATTTTGGTAACATCAAATTGATTGAGGCGTGACAAACTTAATAAAAGAGAAAGCAGAAAGCACCTAAGGCGTTATGCATTAAAAACAGAGTGAGAATTGAAATAGAGAAGCAGATATATACAGAATTATGGTAAGAGAAAGTATGATGTTCTTATCTATGATACTGCAGATTTATTTTTCGATCTTTTTAATATTATTTTTTCCTTAAAATATCTACGTTGAAATACATTATATATGCAAGCATGTATGCTTGGATAGTGTAATCTGTGAATTTATATTTTAGAAAATTTATATCACCAAGCTGTTATTCTGGCTTTATAGACCCTGTTATGAAGGTTAATTGTATGTGGAATAAAGGTCTCTGTGAAGAGAAACATAATTGCTGGGTATTGTCTCATATTTACCACGACATAGCTTCATACTAGAATTAATTATTTAGTTGTTTTTACTAAAAATACTAGAATATGTTTAGCCTTAAAAATTACATAAACAAGTAAATGAAGGGAAGGAAATACCTTTGTTTCACATACATAAATTTCTAAATTCATTTCATACCTTGCAACATGACTAACTAGGCCAGTTACCTCATTGCCCCTGTTATATAATTTTCACATTACTTTTATACCTTATGTCATATGATTTTTCTTGACTGTAATGATCTTTCAATTGCTTGGGCAATTTATTATCATGACAACAAAAAACCAAGCTCTAAACTCATATGTTTCATGAAGCCTTCTCTGAATCACTTCATTTATTTTGCTTAACTCCTTAGTGTTTTGTTCCAAAGAGCATTCTTCCAAAAGAAATTTCTAATTAACTCCAAAATGGATTTTAATTTGTTTGAGTGCCAACTGATATCTATATACAGATATCTATATCTATCTATATATATATAAACAGGCTGTATGCAATCTCTTCGTTACCAGATCTCTGGTACTCAAGTACTTGTTTGGTATATGGTAGAAGCCAATAAGTATTTATCAATTGGCATCATTCCTTTATGTCTTCTATTCCCTGAAGTTCATCACTATCCAGTTCTCATAATATATTATTTCTCACAATCCTGGAATTTTTCACACTTTTCTTCTTCTTGTTATTATTCATCCTAGATAATTCTTCATAATTTATTTCATGACTAAATGCCACAAAAATTAATTTCAGAAATTCACTGAGGTAAGTATGTAGGTATCCCTTAGAATTTATCAGTTGTAAGAAAGTGCAGTCTAAGGAAAGGCAAATCAAAATCTTCAGGCATTTTGAGATGAATTTAATTTTATATTTTTTAAAATAAAAGTATTTGTTTCATGCAAACAAGAGAGAAATGGTTGACAAATTTCTCTCAGTTGATGATAATAAGATGAATATAAAATATCAATTTTAAACTTGGAATTGATTTTCCACTAGGGAGGTGTCCTTTCCATGGAGAGAAGAAATACATGCAATTCTGAGAAAGTTTAACGTTTTAAGTTACCAAATAGGAACATATGTTTTAAAAATTATTATACTCTAATAAAACAGACACAACATAATTTTTGGAATCAGATATATTTTAATTTGCCAAATAATCACAAAAACTTCTGAATCTGTCTTTAAATTATTAGGGGTACCCTTGGGGGGGGGAAGTCACTTAATTTCTGAGCTTATAAATCTCCCTTAAAATAGTGTCCTCTTCTTTTCCATGTATGATTATCGGGTTCAGCAATGTGTGAGATGTGTCAGCACTCAGAAAATAATCAATGAATGTTGGTTTCTTCTCTACAATCTGAACTATACTCTCCTTTAATAACAAACCTATGTTGAACATCTACTGTGTGTTTAGCACTGTGACAGGCCATAGGGACAAAAATATTAACAAGATCTATTCCTTTCCCTGTAAGAAGCTTACAAGTTTCTAACAACAGCACATAGCCTTGAGCAATATTTCTAATTTCTATCCTCTCTGCCACCCAAGGATAATAACTGCTTGCGCTCATTTTTCAGATAGCAAATTATGCATACTTAGGTTATAACACTTACATTCTTTGGCAAACACGTATCAACTTTTCTGTACCTCCTATTATTATGGATGTTCTCAAAGCAGGAAATTTGACTTATTTTACATGCACCTCTAGAAACTTGCATTGGTGGACACATGGCATCAACATCAAAAAATCAAAGAAGATATTATCTATATGAAGGAATAAATCAATACTTATGTCCCCTGAATTATATAGTTTCCAATTTAATGTTTACTTTATTGCAGGTTCTCAAAATATTAATTTCTATCTCTTTTATTGCTCTTTTTTTCAATTATTTCTCCTCCATTATAGCCTGAAGAGATTTTATCTGAAGTCATTGAAAATCACTAAATATGCAAAATTTGTCCTGAAATAAAATTCTCTTTTTTTCTATGTCTGCTTTCTAGGCATTTTCTCACATGCCTAACCTTTAAGGTTGTGTCATTCATGTAATTTAAGTTTTAAGAAAATAATGAAAAAAAAAAAAAAGAAGAAGAAACTATGTTAGATGTTATGTGAGGTGAGAAGAATAATGAACCTTCCAAAGATATTCATGCCTGAATCCTAGGAACTTGTAAATATGTTACCTTACATGGCAAACATATATTTTTTGTAGATGGGTCTAAGGTTAAGGACTTTGAGATGGAGAGATAATCCTGGATTATCAGAGTGGATCCAAACTAACGACATAAATCATTATGTCATAAATCATTATGAAAGGGAAGAACCTTTCCCAGCTGTGATCAGAAAAAAAAAAAGATATGCAGAACAAAGCAGGGAAAGAGAGAAGCCACCATGCTGGAGGAAAGGGGTCACAAACCAAGCTGGAAAAGGCACAGAAATTCCCTGTAGAGCCTTCTAAAGAAATGCAGCTGTACAATATCTTGATTTTAGCTCAGTGAGACATGTGGGGGATTCTAACCTACAGAAGAAATAAAGGTAATAAATTTGTCTTGTTTATATCACTAACTGTGCAGAAATCTGTTACGGTAACAATACAAAACTTATATAGTACGTAAGACTCAACTTCCAGTTAACTGATTTTCTGCACATGTAAAATGAAATTTGAGTCTCAGTAAAATTACAAATTCAGTGTGAAATATTTTAGGTTTATACATTAACGATGAAAACTCTAATATTAAATCCATGAATTCCACTGATTTACTATATTTAATAAATACTTATGGAAACAATTTACATAAATTCTTGATTAAATACATAAATGAGTTGGTCAGTTTATACCATGTTTCCTTGACTGTAGTGTCACTTTTATTAGAGCAGTACTAAATGTTTTGTTCAATGAGGTTATCAAAGACTTAATTTGGTTAAAATAACATTACTAAAATTATTTTAACTATTAGAAAGTATTACTATATTATATTTAAAAGATCACTAAAACATATAAGTGGATACCAATTAAATGAATTTTCAATTAAGTTTTACTCTCCCTTTCAAAGTTGCATTAAGGCCAAACCATAGTTTAACACCATAAAACATAAAAAAAAAATTAGTTCACCAACTTTAAAAAACCTCTCACAAAGTGACAGCTGCATTACTAGATACTTTGAGTTCTATTTATAATAATAGAATATGAAATTGTCCCCTGGCAATTAATATTGGCTGTCTGACTTCACCATTGTCTAGAAATTTTGCATGATTCATGAGGGACAAGTGATTCTGAATGTTAAATTCAAACTTTTCAGTATTTATTTTCTTCCCAATGAGAAAGAGAAGAAAGGATATACAAAACACGAGACATATGGTATTATTAGACCTGCTTCATCTTCCTACTTCCCCACCATGGATTTACTGATAGTTCTAACCAAAATATCAGTTTTAACATATCATTTGAGTCAATATCATTAAATATGTATTTATGCTTAACTGATTGTGCTATTGGACAGCTAAAGTGTTAGCCACTTAAGTAAAGAAAGCTACTTAATAAAAATCATATTCAACTGATGTGCACAATAGGAAAAGTAATGTTTAACTCAAGTAGAAAATGAATTAAATTAAAGCTTATTTATAAGTGATTAATAGAGTTTGGTGTATAGTTTGCTATATAATTTCATTCATTTGTTTAAATATCCCTTCATTTGTTCAGCAAACAATTTTTTAGTGGCTAAAGATCTGGGAATACATAAGTGAGTATAGCACCATTAACTGGGAGCTCAGCATGTAGCATAAGAGAGAGCATCAAAAAACCATCCAACACTACCACCACAAAAAACCAAAACATATCAATCCTACCATTATCACTTAATGTTCATATTCCCAATGCATTGGGGGTCAGGGACAGAAAATAGCTATCAATGGAGAAATGCCAATCAAAAAGTTTAAGACTTTGGATGAAATCATATAAAACAAAAGCTAGAATAATATAATGCAATATTATGGTGTGGAAATAAAAGTTTTAAATTTGAAACTAAGTATAAATTCTTAATTAAAAATTCTAGAGAATAATTTCGCTAAATATCCAACAAAATAATAGCATCTAATAGTTGAAATACAGACGCACTAAGGGATAGAAGTTGGAACATCCCTAGTACACTCTGCGGTGATTCCGAAGTTAGTTGAAATAAGACCATTCATTTTGGACACTACATTTGAAATGGATATTGATAAACTAGAATTCTTTCTGTGGAATGCAGGTAGTATATTAAGCAATCTTAAAAATTTATTTCACACACACAAAATGAATGAATGAACTGGGTAGAGTTAACATTGAATATTTAAAAGGGGCCAAACAACTCTCTTGAAATTTTTGGGAAACTGTCATTGGAATAATGGAATCCACTTAATCTGTATTTCATCAGAGACAAAAGTAAGAAGAGAAGTCGTAATCAATAAGGAGACTCTACTCCTCAGGTTTTTTTTTTTTTTTTAAAGAATTTCTAACTAATGAAGCTACTTTCAAAAGGAACAGGAGGCTGCCTTAAGTAGTCGGCACCATCCTGACAGAGTTCCCGGAGAGGGGCCGGATGCATTTTCATGGCAATGACATTATACAAGAAAATGATGATCTGCTCTTAAATTGAACTTGAGGAAAACTGGTATTCCCTTCATCACTGAAAGGCTATTATTTTGTCTCTGGTTAGTTTCTATAGATAAATACTGCTTTCCTAAATTTATTATGCCTATTCTCCACAGACACTCATTTCAACATGACAAATGAGGGAGTGGTAAGTACTCAGGTAAGTATGAGACATTTCATGGAATTAATTAATGGGTTATATTTTTGTTCACAGGAATCACTAGTACGCATAGAACAAATAAGCACAATTGTTTTAAGAACTCTTTTCTCCTTCGTTTTTCTACCCAAGAGAATGCTGACATAGAGATAACCAAGAAAATGTTAAAGATAAAACCTAAACTGTACCAGGGACACATAGGAGGTTAAAAGCCTCTCTAATCTTTGACATTTTATTCAAGTGGTAAAAGGTTTTCATCTTCAGTTTGTGACTTTTTAATCTTTATTACACCACCATGACAGCTCATCAGTTGAAAAGAATACTTTTGGAAAGGTCTTTTAAAACTGTTAATAATAATATTAATGATCCTTTCCATAACGAGATGAGCCACTGTATTTTGACAAAGGGTGCATATCTATTAAATTACTCCCTCCTTTCTCTCCTCCTCCCTACCCCAAAACCACAAAAAGGCAAAGTCTAGAATGTGATAAGTATTATCTGCCAGGCTCAAGAAATATAGAACAGTTATAGCCTTTGTGACTTTGGTAATGTCATTTTTATGGGTAAACATCAATAACAATTCATATTTCATATTTTTAAACTATAATGCTAGTCATATTTTAGGTAACTCAAGTGAATTTTGTATTAGAATAAATCAGTCTACATTTTCATCAATAGGATGAATGAACATAACGATGAATATATAACAAATACATTATTAAAAAGTAATTAATAGACATTATGTTACTAACAAGTGTCCTCCTTTTAGTTTCACTGCTAGGACAAGAACTTTCTACTGGCTTGAGGCCCCTGCCTCTATATTTCTAAATATCATACTTCTATTTCTTTTTTTCTTCTAATTTAGAAATTTTAGACCTTACTTACTGCCATAATGTTCTGGTAAATGAGGATCATCACTATTTCAACTTCTCATTTACTTCTCCCTGAATTTCCTGAGCGATTGCCTTCCAATTTTAATTAAATCATTTGGTTATATTTCTATTATGATGACTCTATAAATACTGAACAATATTGAGCAACATGCTACATTTCTTACTCCTAGCAGTGCCTCTGCTCCTGGAATGTTTCTTTTATCATGGTAGTAGTTCTCTTGTTTCTTTCTTGTTGGGAGAACTTTCCAAAATACTAGTGATATTTGCTGTCATTTAACTGACTTCATTTTTCAAAAGTCAAAACTAAATGTCTGCTTGAAAGTTTGCTTCCAGAGGAAAAACCCAGGTACTTTCCAGGTAAGGTGATAAAGTGAGGAAGGTTCTTATGTCAAGAGACCACCAAATATCACCACGTATTTGAGTTCTTTCCTTTGTGATTCCAGCTGTCTTATGTCTGCAGGCCAATCTCTCAGCTGCTGCTGTTCAGTATGAGAAAAGAAAAGGCACCGATCTGTTCTACTGTTCATTATATGGAACTTCACTGGAACCTTCAGCAGGACCGTTGGCTGTGAGTCTTTAAGCCTTTCGTGACTATAGGAGGCTAACTGGTTCCCTCCAGTCACTTGGGCTGCCTGTAAGTTATTTACATTATTGCATCTGTCTTTGGGCATATAAAATTTCTTGCAATTACTTGTTGACTCTGTTTTATTTTCCCATTGTTCCTTGTGTACTAATGTGTTCAACTTTATTTTCACTTTAGTGGAGTTTCAAGAGGGAAAATAATATATATGGCCAAATTGTCATCGTTAATTAGAAGTTAGATTTCTTTTCAACCTTAAAAGCTCACATTGCACAAGGACAGAAGCCAAATCAGGAGAAGCCAAGGGACTACTTATTAGATATATGGCTCCAAATAAACACAACTGTGGATGCAATCACAGATCCTCTCCACTCAGAGGAACCTTTGCTTAACCATATATCATCTCCCTAATTTAATGAACAAGTATGCTCTCATATTCATCTCTTTTTCTCTCTTTTTTTTTTGCTTTTTTTCTTTCCAATTTTATTTTTTCTTTGCATTTAGTTCTTTGATGGTGGTAAGAACACTTATTTGATATCTAGCCTCTTAAAATTTTAAATGCTACAGTGCAGTATTGTTAAGGACAGAAACACTGTTTATAGTGGGTCTCTAGACCTTATTCATCTGACTCAACCAAAATGTATACCTATTGAACATCAACCCCCTATTTTCTTTGCTCCCCAGCTCCTGGCAAACACCACTGGACTCTGCTTCTTTGAGTCTGACTATATTAGATAACGCATAGAAGTGGAATCATGCAGTATTTGTCCTTCTGTACCTGGGGTATCTCACTCAGCCTAATGTCTTCCAGGTTCACCCATGTTGTTTCTTTTGTGGTTATTTCCTTTTTTTTTTCTTTTGTGGTTATTTCCTTTTTTTTTCATGGCTGCAAAATATTCCATTGTGTGTATATATCACATTTTCTTTATCTAGTCCTCTGTCTCTGGACGTTCAGGTTGTTTCCTTATCTTGGCTAGTGTGAATAATGTTGCAGTGAGCATGGGACTGCACATAGCTCTTCGAGATCCTGATTTCAACTCTTCTGGATATACACCGGAAGTACGATTATTGGATCACACTGTAGTTCTACTTTCAGTTTACTGAGGAACTTCCTTAATGTTTTCTATAGCAGGTGCACCAATTTGCATTTATACCAACATTGTCCAAGGATTCCAATTTCTCCACATCCTTGGTGACACTTGTTATTTTATTTTTAATAATAGCTATTCTAATAGGTATGAGGTGATACCTCATTGTGGTTTTGATTTGTATTTCCTTCAAGATTATCATGTTGAATATATTTTCATTTACCCGTTGGCCATTTGCATGTCTTATCTGGAAAAATGTCTCTTCAATTCCTTTGCCCATATTTTCATTTGTTTTTTATTTTTTTATTATTATTATTTTTTTTGCTATTAAGTTGGGGTACCTCATATATTTTGGATATCAACTTCTTATCAGATATAGTTCATACATATTTTCTACCTTTCTATAGGTAGGATTTTAACTTTGTGGATTCATTCTTTTGTTGTACAGAAGATTTTTAGTTTGATATAGTCCTATTTGTCTATTTTTGCTTTTGTTGATTGTGCCTTTGGTGTTAATTCCCAAGAAATCTTTGTTAAGACCAATGTCATGAAGATTTAATCCATTTTGAGTTTATTTTTGTGCATACTCTAAGTTAAGGGTCCAATTTCATTCTTTTGCATGTGGATATCCAGTTGTCCCAATATCATTTCTTCAATGGACTACCTTTCCCTGTTGTGTATTCTTTGTACCATTTTTAAAAGATCAATTGACCATATATATGTCAGTTTATTTCTGGGCTTTCTCCTCTGTTCCACTGGTCTATATGTTTTTAAGTCAGTATCATACTATTTTACTTACTATAGATTTATAATATATTTTGAGCTTAGAAAGTATAATGTCTCCAGCTTTGTTCTTTGTCAAGATTTCTTTTGTGCTTCAATAAGAATTTTAGGACTGTTTATTTCTATTTCTGTGAAAAGTGCCATTAGGATTTTTATAAAGATTGCACTGAATTTGTAGATTGCTTTGGGTACTATTAACATTTTAACAATATTAGTTCTTCCAATCCATGAATATGGAATGTCCCTCCATTTATTTGTGTCTTCTTTAATTCCTTTCAACAGTGGTTTATAGTTTTCAGTGTACATCATTTACCTCCTTGGTTAATTTCTTTTTTTTTTCTTAAGATTTTATTTATATATTTGATAGAGAGAGCACAAGCAGGAGGGAGTGGGAGAAGCAGGCTCTCCACTGAGCAGGGAGCCTGATGCAGGGCTCAATCCCAGGATTCTGGGATCATGACCTGAGCCAAAGGCAGCCTCTTAACCGACTGAGCTACCCAGAGGCCCCCTCCTTGTTTAATTTCTAACTATTTTATCCTTTTTGGTGCTATTGTAAATGGGATGGTTTGCCTAATTTCTTCTCAGAGAGGTCACTGTTAGTGTATAGAAACACAATTGATTATTATATGTTGATTTTGTACCTCAAAACTTTACTGCATCTGTTTATTGGTTCTAACAGTTTTTTTTAAATAGAGTCTTTAGGTTTTTTATAAATAAGATTTTGTCATCTGTAAAAATAGATAGTTTTACTTCTTTCTTTCTAATTTGGATGCCTTTTATTTCTTTTTCTTGCCTAATTCCTCTGGCTAGGACTTCCAGTAATATGTTGGATAGAAGTGGTGAGAGTGAGCATTCCTGCCTTGTACCTGATCTTGGGGAAAAAACTTTTGTTTTTCACCACTGAATATAAAGTTTGCTGTGGCCTTTTCACATAGGGCCTTCATTTTACTGAGGTAAATTCTTTCCATATCTATTTTGGCAAGAGTTATTTTGAAAAGGGTTGGATCTTATAAAATGCTATTTCTGCTTCTCTTGCACTTATTCATCTCTTTCTGTGCATATAACATATCCTCATTTTACCCCTTGCCCTGTTTCACTTAAATTTAGACACTACTACTTAGCTCCTTAAGGAATATTTCTGTAAGCACACTTATAAAGCTATATCATTAATGACATATCCTAGATTTGGAAGGCCAATATCACTTTCCAAATAATTCAGCTTTTTATCTCTCATCATTCCCAGACTATCAAAGATGGAAAATCAAATATGTGAAGAGAAATGCCTATACAATATCCACTATAAACATTACAAATGAATCACTTAATTCCTGGAAGTCGATTTCACAGATTTCTACATAGACTCTCCCCTACACTGCGAGTACATTCTTCACCTACATTAAATCCCCACAACACTAGATATTGTCATGCTAATGGAAACTGGTAAATAGATTTATTCCAGGTCACCCAAGTAAATCTGTTAGACTTCTTCTGGTTATCCAAATATTGCTACAGAGCTCCCACCGGCAAGTATTACCTTTGAGGAATAGATATTCAAGAAAGGGTCAAATCTGTCATTCTACTTAATATATCAGTACCACCTTCCTCAACTCCTACTACATTATCACTTTCTGGTCTCTTGTTAAAGTCAAATTCTGAGAGCGCCTGGGTAGCTCAATTGGTTAAGCATCAGACTCTTGATTTCCGCTCAGGTCATTATCTCAGGGTTGTGTATCGAGCCCTGCATTGGACTCCATGCTCAGATGGGAGTCTGCTCTGTCTATTCAATGCCACAGTTTTCTAGTCTAGAATAATCATCCTCACAGTTACATTTCCTTCCTATTTTTTCTATTATTCATAAATTTAAAATAAATTCAGATAAACAAAACAATAAAATCTCAAAAACAAATGTCTAAAATTAATTTTACTATCCCTTAACATTCATTAAATGTATATACTTTTTACCAACTATTACAGAAAAGTAGCTAAGAAGGATGCACAATTGTATACAACTAGCTAATGACCAAAATTCATAATTGCTAAAAACTTTTTAAAAAAATTTATTTGAGAGCATGAGTGGGGAAGGGGACAAAAGGAGTGGGATAGAATCTCAAGCAGACTACCTGTTGAGCGAGGAGCCTGATGCTGGGCTCATCTTACTACCCTGGGATCATGACCTGAGTTGAAATCAAGAGTCAGATGCTTAACCAACTGAGCCACCCAGGTGCCGCAATTGCTAACTAGTTTTAAAAAGGAAATTTACAGTGTATTTGGTAAAGCAGTTTAAAAAGATTTATCAAATTCATGTCAAAATTAAGTTGTTTTTTAAAAATTAATGTTCCTTTTACTTTGAGTTACATGCATACCACATGGCAATTTAAGTATTTGCTACTGGATCATATAATACATAAAGAATATTAATATATGCAGTGACATCATAAATGACATATGGCAGTTGGTTAAACTACCAGACTAGACTACAAATGGAAATACTTATTTACAAAAGAAGAGATATATCTAATTCAAACTATTATTTTTCTGTCTTAGTCTACAAATACAGGATGAAAAAGAAATAATTAATACAATTCATTTACCAAAAATTATTGATGAAACCCTTTGATGATATTATAGTAACCAGTGGATGGGTTATCAGGAGTTATATGAACAAAATGAAATTCTTTTACTATGCTGCTTTCAGCATTTACTAAAATTGAAAGGTAGCACATTATTATGAAATATCAATTTGTAACAGCATTGGCATATTTATAGATAGAATTTGAAGATTTCCATTAGTGAGTAGCATTTATATTCTGAAGAATAAACTTTATATGTAAAATAATGTTCACAAGCTGTTCTAGGCCATTGCCTTTCCTGGAAGTTCATTCTTCTAGACAAGAGTATTTTGTTTCAGAGCTTCCTGCTGAAAGCCTTGCCATACATTTGACCCTTCTGTAAGTCTATCATTCTGCTGCTCTGAGCTATATGATAACTAGTAATGGCAACTGGAGATTTGATCACAGGGCAAAGGACTATATAATGTGAAAGTTATCAAGCAGCAGAAGATGGAGGCAATAAAAAATTGACTGAGATTAAAAGCTCTATACATTCTCCTGCATAAAAACCCACTTGACTGTAAAACAACTAGACCAAGACAAAAAAATCCACATTTCCATAAAAATGTCATTATCTCAAAAAAAAAAATACATCATCTTCTTATCCTCCTTCCATTTTGAGGACAAGCTGGATGAATCTGTGACTCAATAAGTTAACTTGCCCTGGATGAAAGCGATGCTATGAATCCTGATGACTGACCCATATTCAATTCAATTTGAATCAGTTCAACAAATATTCATTGAGAGACAAGTACAGGCATTAGACAAGTCATTTTGGGAAGTACTCTGGTGAATAAGATGCACAATGATGAATAAGGAGATATCATTTCTTCCACCACAGGAGATGATATGTATTTATGTATACGGCAATATGAATTTAATAGATGTTGTAAGGGAAACAAGGGCTTGGAGAATAGGGAATTATGTAAGTAAAGTATACACCAGTAATCAGTATAAAGGGAAAGGATTCAGAGGTATATTATTTACTCAGATGAGTAAAATCAAGGAATTAGAATATTGACTATGACACCACTAGAAGTGTTTTTCTAAATTATGACCTTATAAAGATAATAAAAAGCAATCAAATAAAAAACTGTAAATGACTAGTTGCATTGTACTAATGGTATTTGTCAGAGCTCTGATACTAATTTGGAGTTTTCTTATTTTAACATAGCTAGTAAGGTTTAGGAAATCACAGTGTTACCATAGCACTTGTATAAGTTGTCATGGGAACAATTTAAAGTGGCACTTCCCCCAGCTTAAAGGATAAAAAAAAGTTTAAGAATGGTGTAAAGGGCTATTTATGACCTCAGCAGCAAAGAGGAGTTATTCAGAGAAAGAACACAAGAGAAAGCACCAGATGGAACTTGTTCAAAAATCAGAAAAAAGCAAAATCATAAAATTTTCTGTAAACTGCAATGTAATGCTGGATGAGATAAAAGCATAAAAGTTTTATAAAGCTTTTTAAGGAATATGAGCATTTTCTCAAGGAGGGAGGATTTTAAGTGGAAGAAAATAAATGATGAGGTTTTTCCTCAGGAACATATGCATTTGCCTAATATTATAATACAGTTCAAGGAATACCATTATATCACAGACATATTTGGCAATACTGTGAATAAAATATTTTTCAAATTCATTGAAATGAGTTTTGAATATTAACTGTAATAGGTATAGTTCTCAAACACTCAGATTAATAGCATATTGTTGTGATCATAAACCAAGAGGAAGCATATCAGTTTTATATATAAGGGCTTTTCCTTATTTCTAGAAATCTTATAGTTCACTGTGTGCCCAAAATAAGGATTTGAATTTTGACGGAAATCAGTAAAAATATTAAATAGATATTTAGATTTTATAATATTTCATGAGAGTGATACAACAAATGAAAGAATTATTTATGCCTTTGTACAAAGTTCTTGAGATTTCCCCAAAGGAACAGTGATGTTTCTCTTATCTTCTCCTCCCAAAGAAGTAGGCTAATTCATGATGGGATTTTCTTCTTTCTTCTTTCTACCCAGCTGTTTTATCCTATATTGATTCACCTTTTTTTAATCTTGTAACTATCTTCCACATTTTTTTCTTTGATGGTTGACATTTCAAGGAAAAAAATGATCTTTAATTTTAGTAAACTTGCTTAATCACCACACTGCCTTTTACTATTTTATTATAACAATGATAATTTGGATCATTTCATGTCCAAATATATTGGTGTTTCTAAATATCATAAATCTCAATTTGAACTGATTTTTTAAAAAACATTTTCACCTATTTTTAGGTAGAAATTCATAGTGAGATCACTGCCACTGCTAATGCCATTCCTTTCTAAAGAATGATGTGTAGATTTCATTTTATATTTAAAGATGACTACATAAACTCAAATTCCAGTCACTCCAGTCCAATGGTAAATTCTGCAAACTATTGTGTTTTTAGATATCCCTGATATAACATTTTCATTTGTCCATGTAACAGTTAAAAATAAAATAGGCACAAAATCTTTGGCTTTTCTCATTGAGTGGTGAGGTCTATACATTCTCATCTTGACTAGGTGAACTTGTGACTTCTTAAATCATTAGAGTACTTGGAAATTGCAGTACGTAACATCAGAGGCTCAGTCAAAAAAAAGGTAATGGGGCTTTCACTTTGTCCACTGGAAAATTTGCTGGAGCTCTAGGCTGCCCTACAGGCACTATCAAAAAACCATCAAGCTATAAGGAAGTCCAAGACATATGGTGGGACCTCGTGTAGGCACTCATGAAGGGCCCTAGATTAGCTGAAGGCTGACAGCCAGTATCAGCTGCTGGCAATGTGAAAGATTCATCCTGGAGACATTGCCTAGCTGAGCCTACAGATGAACCAGCTTCCACTAAAATTTGGTTTTAACTTCATGAAGATCCCAAGCAAAAACTAACAGCTAAGCTCTTTCCAAACTCCTGACCTACAACATCATTAGCAAAATAAAATTGTTATTTTAAATTGCTAAATTTTAAGTTGCTAAGTTTTAGTTTTACATAGAAGTGCTTACTATAACACCCCACCATCCTTCATCAGGAGCAATATGGACTTGTAATTTCCTACTAAAAATCCAACTTATAGAAATATCAAGTATTAAACTAAAATATTAAAAACCTGATATTTGTAAAAAAAGGTAATGCCCTTGTGTATACCATGAATAAAAGATGCAATCAATTATTTGCATATAAACATTACTACCTATGCAAATATAACTGATTATAAAGAACATTCATGTAAACATTGCTTTTATCTACACATCACTAAATAAGTTGATTGTCTTCCACTAAAGTGACTATTTATATATTGCACAGGTTTATTCTATTAATAATAAATATATTTTTAGGGTTAGAATTAAGCTTTATAAATTGTACACAAGACAAGATACAAGGAGTATATCAAAGAAAAGTGTAGTCTCAGTTTCAGTATTGTGTAGTCACAATAATGTACTAAATGATGGTAAAGGTAGTATATATATTTTTGAATCTCAGAGTTCCTTAAATACCTAAAAGTAAAATGGCTCAAAAAATTTCAAGGTAAAGACTACCTGCTCAAACTTTGGAAATTACTGTGGCAGATGCTAAGCCATGATTTTTTTATATTTATTTTTATTTTTGTATTATGTCCAATTAGCCAACATCATTAGTTTTTGATGTAATGTTCAACGATTCATTAGTTGCGTATAAGGCATGAATTTTGGCAGAAACACAGAGATCTGTTGTTGACATTTCTAATAAACCAGAATCTTTACAAAGAATATAAGATATGATCAATCCCCAGTAGATGCATAAAATAAGTGGTTACATTACCTATTTATTTGATTCCAGGATATACAAACACTAGCAGGATGTTGATTGAGCTCGGTGTGATTTCCATTTATTTCCTCTATGAATAGCACTGGTTCTAGTAATTACAAATAAGTAGAGTCACTCTAATCAGACCACCCTTGTCAGAGTGCACTACTGCTTACATTGATTGTGTTTATCTATTACGGGATGAACAGAGAAGAAAGAAACTTTGAATGTAGCTAGCCCCACAAAACAGAAGCAATTCCAATTAGAATTCCAATTCTAATTAGAAATATAATTTCTAATGTAATCATTGTAATTACAATGATTAAAATTTCTATATTGCCTTAATGCAACTTAAACTTTAGTCTATAAAATACTATTAGTTAGTTACAAAAAGTTAATGTATTATTCCTAATTAACAAATGGTATTAGAAAATATCAAATATAAGTAAATTATAATTTAATAACATTTCAATAAAGTCCTCTGCTTTTTCAATGCACTTGGTCCAGCAGATTCTAGTTCTTATTTAGAAATTACTTGTCATACATATACATACATGTTAAAATCATTCATGGACATGTGTGTTTTCTTTTTTGCTTTTATTGATGGCAATAAAATTTAATAGTGATATCTACAGCACAAAAGTTTTCATATATCCACAAAATATCAAACATCAAACTTTACCAAGGAAAGTGGTTTTCTAGATCATTATGGATTTAGTTTAGTTAAATTTAGTTAAATGATAGTTGCAAATGATATACTAGAAATTATCCAATTTACAAATATTATTTTTATTTTATTTTATTTTATTTTAATTCCAGTGTAGCTAACATATGGTGTCAGTTCAGTATTTCAACAATTCCATGTATTACTCAGTGCTCATCAAGATAAGTGTACTCTTAAATAATTTCTTATACTGAGAAAAGCCCACATAATACCTTTCATGTTATAGTGTATTTAATATGCAGAATTTGAAAATCCATAGAAGAGTACATTTCTAAAACCCTCTGTAGCTTGAATAAAGGTAACTAATTCAAAGGAGTTACATTTTTAACATTTTAATCTTTTTTATTACTGAAACAAAGGGTTAAAGGAAGTATGTGTGTGTGTATACATGCAAACACAAAAGTAAATTGTTTTTATTAACAGGATTTGATTGACCAAGATGTCAAATGAAAAATTAATGAAAAAAAGAATACATTTCAGCTAGAGGACTGAAATACCTAACTATCATATTTCTACTGTAGAAATACACTGAACTATCTACAGGCATTTTTATCTATCACCCTTCAACTCCATATCTTGAAATTTTTGAGTGACAGTTTAAAAATTTATTTGAATGATATGAATTTACTGAATTGAAATTTAGCTAATCCACATAAATACCAGCAGTCTTTTATTCAGGAAGAGAACTTAGAGAATTAAGAAAAATAGTCAAGATTATTTATTTTGTTCACATCAACAGATGTATCTTTTTTTTTTTTAACTTTAATAATGATTTTTTATTATATTATGTTAGTCACCATACAGTACATCCCCGGTTTTCGATGTAAGGCTCGATGATTCATTAGTTGTGTATAACACCCAGTGCACCATGCAATATGTGCCCTCCTTACTACCCATCACCGGTCTATCCCATTCCCCCACCCCCCTCCCCTCTGTAGCCCTCAGTTTGTTTCTCATAGTCCATAGTCTCTCATGTTTCATTCCCCCTTCTGATTACCCCCCCTGTCTTTATCCCTTTCTTCCCCTACTGATCATTCTAGTTCTTATGTTCCATAGATGAGAGAAATCATATGATAGTTGTCTTTCTCTGCTTGACTTATTTCACTAAGCATTATCTCCTCCAGTGCCGTCCATGTTGTAGCAAATGTTGAGAACTCATTCTTTCTGATTGCCGAGTAATATTCCATTGTATATATGGACCACAACTTCTTAATCCAGTCATCTGTTGAAGGGCATCTCGGCTCCTTCCACGATTTAGCTATTGTGGACATTGCTGCTATGAACATTGGGGTGCATATGGCCCTTCTCTTCACTACGTCTGTATCTTTGGGGTAAACACCCAGTAGTGCAATGGCTGGATCATAGGGTAGCTCAATTTTTAACTGTTTAAGGGACCTCCACACGGTTTTCCAGAGTGGCTGTACCAACTTGCATTCCCACCAACAATGTAGGAGGGATCCCCTTTCTCCACATCCTCTCCAACAATTGTTGTTTCTTGCCTTGTCTATTTTTGCCATTCTAACTGGCGTAAGGTGGTATCTCAGTGTGGTTTTGATTTGAATTTCCTTGATGGCTAATGATTTTGAACATTTTTTCATGTGTCTGTTAGCCATTTGTATGTCTTCATTGGAAAAGTGTCTGTTCATATCTTCTGCCCATTTTTTGATTTGTTTATTTGTTTCTCGCGTATTGAGTTTGAGAAGTTCTTTGTAGATCTTGGATACCAGTCCTTTATCTGTAGTGTCATTTGCAAATATCTTCTCCCATTCCATGGGCTGCCTCTTAGTTTTTCTGACTGTTTCCTTGGCTGTGCAGAAACTTTTAATCTTGATGAAGTCCCATAAATTCATTTTGTCTTTTGTTTCTCTTGCCTTTGGGGATGTATCATGAAAAAGGTTGCTTTGGCCGATGTCGTAGAGGTTGCTGCCTATGTTCTCCTCTAGAATTTTGATGGATTCCTGTCTCACATCGAGGTCTTTCATCCATTTGGAGTTTATTTTTGTGTATGGTGTGAGATAGTGGTCAAGTTTCATTCTTTTGCATGTAGCTGTCCAATTTTCCCAGCACCATTTATTGAAGAGACTGTCTTTTTCCCACCGGATGTTTTTTCCTGCTTTATCAAATATTAGTTGCCCAAAGAGCTGAGGGTCCATTTCTGGGCTCTCTATTCTGTTCCATTGGTCTATGTGTCTGTTTTTGTGCCAGTACCATGCTGTCTTTGTGATTAGAGCTTTGTAGTACAGCTCGAAATCCGGCATTGTGATGCCCCCAGCTTTGTTTTTCCTTTTCAACAGTTCCTTGGAGATTCGGGGTCTTTTCTGGTTCCATACAAATTTAAGGACTATTTGTTCCAGTTCTTTGAAAAACGTTCTCGGTATTTTGATCGGGATAGCATTGAAAGTGTAGATTGCTCTGGGTAGCATGGACATTTTAACTATGTGAATTCTTCCGATCCATGAGCATGGAATATCTTTCCATCTTTTTATGTCTTCCTCAATGTCTTTTAAGAGTGATTTATAGTTTCTAGAATAAAGGTCCTTTACGTCTCTGGTTAAGTTAATTCCAAGGTAACGTATGGTTTTTGGTGCTATTGTAAATGGGATGGATTCCCTGATTTCTCTTTCTTCGTTCTCGTTATTCGTGTACAGAAATGCAACTGATTTCTGAGCATTGATTTTGTATCCCACCACGTTACTGAATTGCTCTACAACTTCTAATAGTTTGGGAGTGGCTTCTTTTTGGTTTTCCATGTAGAGTATCATGTCGTCTGCGAAGAGAGACATTTTGACTTCTTCTTTGCCGATTTGAATACCTTTGATCCCTTTTTGTTGTCTGATTGCTGTTGCAAGGACTTCTAGTACTATGTTGAAAATAGTGGTGAGAGTGGGCATCCTTGTCATGTTCCTGATCTTAAGGGAAAGGCTTCCAGCTTTTCCCCATTGAGAATAACATTTGCAGTAGGCTTTTCATAGATGGCTTTTATGAGATTGAGAAATGTACTATTCCTACACTCTGAAGGGTTTTAATCAGGAAAGGATGCTGTATTTTGTCAAATGCTTTTTCGGCATCGATTGAGAGGATCATATGGTTCTTGAGTCTTTTCTTGTTGATATGATGTATCACGCTGATTGATTTGCAAATATTGAACCACGCTTGCAAATATTGAACCAGGTATGAATCCCACTTGATCGTGGTGGATAATCCTTTTAATGAACTGTTGGATTCTATTAGCAAGTATCTTGTTGAGGATTTTGGCGTCCATATTCATTAGGGAAATCGGTCTGTAATTCTCCTTTTTGAGGGGGTCTTTGCCTGGTTTGGGGATCAAGGTAATATTGGCCTCATAGAATGAGTTTGGTAGCTTTCCTTCTGTTTCTATTTTTTGAAATAGCTTTAGGAGAATAGGTATTATTTCTTCTTTGAATGTTTGGTAGAATTCCCCAGGAAAACCATCCGGGCCTGGAGTTTTGTTATTTGGAAGGTTGTTTATCACTGACTCAATTTCTTCATAATTAATTGGCCTGTTTAAGAAATCAATTTCTTCCTTTTTCAATCTTGGTAGTTTATAGGTTTCCAGGAAGGATTCCATCTCTTCCAGATTGCTTAGTTTATTGGCATATAGCTGTTGATAAAAATTTCTAATAATCCTTCCAATTTCAATGGTGTTCGTCGTGACCTCTCCTTTTTCATTCATAATTTTAATAATCTGGGTCCTTTCTCTTTTCTTTTGGATAAGTCTTGCCAGTGGTCTGTCAATTTTATTGATTCTCTCCAAGAACCAGCTTCTAGTCCTGTTGATCTGCTCTACTGTACTTCTGGTTTCTGCTTGATTGATTTCAGCTTTAATTTTGGTCAACTGCTTCCTTGTGCGTGGATTAGGCCTGTCCCTCTGTTGCTGTTCCAGCTTCTTGAGGTGAGAATATAAAAACTGCATTTTAGATTTTTCTATTCTTTTGAGTGAGGCTTGGATGGCTATGTATTTCCCCCTTAGGACTGCCTTTGCAGTATCCCATAGGTTTTGGACTGTTGTATATTCATTCTCATTGGTCTCCATAAATTGTTTAATTTGATTTTTGATTTCCTGGTTTATCGAGTCATTCCTGAGCAGGATGGTTCTTAGTCTCCAAGTGTTTGAGTTTCTTCCAAATTTTTCCTTGTGGTTGAGTTCCAATTTCAGAGCGTTGTGGTCTGAGAATATGCAGGGGATAATTTCAATCTTTTGGTATCGGCTGAGACCTGTTTTGTGTCCCAGAACATGGTCTATTCTTGAAAATGTTCCATGGGCATTAGAATAGAATGAGTATTCTTTGGTTCTGGGGTGTAGTGTTCTATATATATCTAAGAGGTCCAACTCGTCGAGTATGGCATTCAAAGCCTTTGATTCTTTGCTTAGTTTTTGCCACGGTGTTCTGTCTATTTCTGAGAGTGGAGTGTTGAGGTCCCCTACTATTAATGTATTTTTATCTATATGTCTCTTTATTGTGGTTAAGAGTTGGCTTGTGTATCTTGCTGCTCCCCTGTTGGGGGCATATATATTTATAATTGTCATATCCACTTGTTGAATACTTCCTTTAAGAATAATATAGTGCCCTTCTGCATCTCTAACTATAGTCTGTAGTTTAAAATCCAATTTATCTGATATGAGAATTGCTACCCCAGCTTTCTTTTGAGGTCCATTTGCGTGAAAGATGGTACTCTATCCTCTTACTCTCAGTCTGAATGCATCTTTGGGTTCGAAATGAGTCTCTTGTAGACAGCAAATGGATGGGTCATTTCTTTTTACCCAATCTGCAACCCTGTGGCGTTTAAAGCAAGAATTTAAACCATTAATGTTAAGGCTGAGTACTGAGAGATATGCTTTTAATTCTGCCATGTTGCCAGTAAAGTCTTTGTTTGTATTGGCTGTGACTTTCTGTTTTGTATCACTCTTGGGGCCTTTTTACTTTTATAGAACCCCCCGTAATACCTCCTGTAGGGCTGGTTTCGTGGTTACGAAATTGGCTAGTGACTGTCGATTCTGAAATGTCTTTATTTCTCCATCAATTCTGAATGACAGCCTTGCTGGATAAAGGATCCTTGGCTGCATGTTTTTCTCTGAAAGAGCTTTAAAAATGCTCCCCCAACCCTTTCTCTCATTCCAGGTCTGTGTAGACAGGTCTGACGTAATTCTGATGCCTTTGCCTTGGTACGTGAGAAATTTCTTTGCCCTGGCCGCTTTCAATACTGTATCCTTGGATCTCATATTTGCGAGTTGCACTATGACGTGACGTGGTGTAGGTCTGTCATGGTTGAGCTTGGGAGGGGTCCTCTCTGCCTCTTGGACACGAATTTTTGTTTCCCTTGCTAGATTAGGGAAGTTTTCAGCTACAATTTGTTCAAATATCTCTTCTAGACCTCTGTTTTTCTCCACCCCCTCGGGGATACCGATGATTCTAACATTGGATCGTTTCGTTGAGTCAGTAATCTCCCGTAGCCAACATTCGTGGGCGTGGATTTTTTTAAGACCATCTTCTATTTTCATTTTTTCCTCTATTAACCCATCCTCCAATTCACTAACCCTTTCCTCCGCTTCCGTGACCCTGGCCGTCAGAGCCTCTAGTTTTGCCTGCATTTGGCTCATAGAATTTTTAATTTCTGTCAAATTCGCTCTCATTTCCGCCCTTAGGGATTCTATATTCTCAGTAATATTTTCCTGAATACTTTTTTCAAGTCTACTCATTATCTTGACCATTGTTACTCTGAATTCCATTTCTGATAATTTGGTTACATCCATATCCGTTACTTCTGTGGCAGAGGCCACTGACTCACTGTCTTTTCTTTGCTGGGGGGGGCTTCTCCTTCTTGTCATTTTAATGAGGGGAGGTTGCGGGGTTGTCCAGAGCACAAAATTATTGACTGGGTCCCAGGCCGTGCCCCTTGTTTTATAGGGATCTTAGAGATGTGGGCTTCTTCTTTAAAGATTTTATTTATTTACTTATCTGAGATAGGGAGACAGACAGTCAGCAAGAACGGAACAGAAGCAGGGGAGTGGGAGAGAAAGAAGCAGGCTCCCAGCGGAGGAGCCCGATGAGGGACTCCCTTCCGGAACGTCGGGATCACGCCCTAAGCCGGAGACAGGCGCTCAATGACTGCGCCACCCAGGCGCCTCCGGTTGTGGGCTTCTTGATTTTTCAGCCTGCCTTCTGGGGGAGGGGCCTGCCGCGCCGATACTCAGGCAACCCTGTTTGGGTAGAGTCTCCGTGTCGCCTGCGAGGGAGGATGGGGATGGGCACTCTCTGAGCCGGTATTTCCAGGCTTTTGTTCTCTGGCGGCTTTCCCTGGCGGCCGGCTATGCCTCTTCTGAGGGTCAGAGCAGCAGAGGCTGCATTGTCGCAGAACAGAGGGATTGCGGCCCGTTCTCCACTGATGTTCTGGCCACTTTAACTCTATTACTGTTGGTGCTGCTCAACCCTGCAGCGTCCTGGGACGTGCGCACCAACTCGGCGACCCTGCCCTCACTTCCAGGGCTGGTGCGTCTCTGTCCTTTGTGTTTCTAATGCCGCCAGCCACCGGCCGCCCCGTCTCTGTCCTTTGTGTTTCTAATGCCGCCAGCCACCGGCCGCCCCGCACGCTCCCGGGTCTCCCGGTCTCAGTCTATGCCCGGTGAGCACACCGCGATTCCGGAGTTTCGGGAGAAGCCTGGTGGCGCGCGCACCCGGTTCAGGGTCTCAGTCTGCTGTTTCGCGGGTGCCGACCGCGAGTCCGCCCGCTCCCCCGTGCAGGTGGCCCGCCAGCCGCCCCGCGCGCGCTCCGGGAGTTCCCGGTCTCAGTCTGGATCCCGTGAGCACACCGGGATTCCGGTGTTCCGGGAGATGCCTGGTGGCACGCACGTTCACGGCTCACCGGTCTCAGTCTGCTCTCTCGCGGGTGCCCTCTGTGAGTCCGCCCGCTCCCCCGTGCAGGTGGCTGCCGCTTCCCGGCGCCCACACGCGGCGGCTCCCTCCCCCTTCCGTTTATCTTCCGATATCCATGCACGGTTTACAGCTCCCCTCTTCGTACCTCAATACTCAGCGCTGGAGATGTTCATTTGTAGAGATCCAGATGCATCATCCTGCGTCTCAGGCTGATTCCGTGGTTATTTAGGCTGGTCTGGTACCTATCCAGCTCGACTCAGGGGACCGGCTGAAAAAGGGGTCCCCTACTCCTCCGCCATCTTAACTCCAACAGATGTATCTTGAAACTTTATTTCTAAATATGATAAATTGCTTTAAATTGCTGCTTAAATATCAAATGCACAAAAATACATTAGCTAAAAAGATCTGTCAACATGTTTATAGAAGGACTACATTAGTAAATGTTTAAGAGCAGACTTTATTATATGTAATAAAGTGTGCTATTCCTACTACACAAAAGATTCATGCTAAATGTACTTGGATTTGATAATCCTATAAAAATTTATCCCAAAATATGAAGAAGGAGAACACTAGTAAGACTACTGAAATATTCTTTCTATAGTCATCTAAAAAAAATGTTACTTGTTAATTAGCTTCTTGGCAGAGCATAATTTTATGATAGTCAGGATTTTTAGGTTATATATACATATTTACTTATATGTACACATATACATATGTGTGTGTGTGTGTGTGTATATATATATATATATTTTTTTTTTTTTCCCCTAAGTAGGCTCCACACCCAACTTGGAGCCCAACATGGGGCTTGAATTCACAATCCTGAGATCGAGAGTTGCACACTTAACCAACTGAGCCAGCCAGGCACCCCTAGGAATTTCAGGTTATATTTTAATCAGAGATCACTGGCAGAACCTAAATTGCTTGACTGAATGTTGCCCTATGTGCATGAACAAACCTGACCCTAAGTCTTACTGACAAGACTTAAGACTGCTCAATACATCTAAAAATTCTAGACCAGTGCTAAAATATTCAATTCTAAACTCTTTAATTTTAACTAAAGAGGTTACTTTTTTCATGAAATTTCAAGGAGATAAAGAAACGTGGACTCTCTATTTTCAAATAATGTAATTTTGTAATGATGAAAAAGACAAATTAGAAAACGATAAACTTTAAACTCGATTGCCTGTATTGTTTTAGTTCCATCAACGTAAACTGTGATTTAAACCCATATTAAAAATTATAAACTGAGCGGCAGATCTGTGGATGTGCGTGTTGTGTAGATTCAGTCTGTCCATCCTGTTTGCTAAGAGAGTGACTGAGATACCAGAGACCGAAACAAAATGTTTATTCTGAGACTAAAACACTAGTTCAGTTCTTATCGGGAAGGTGCCTCATCCTGAGAACAGCTCTGGGAAAGACCTGCCTCATTCCTCCCTGAGGCTGAGGGACCTTCAGAGGGTTCCTGTTCCTCTGCTTTGCTGTACGTGAAAAGGTTATGCAAAATGTGGAGTCTGGATTACAAGACAGTCAGTCTCAAGTTTTAATTGAGTGAGTGAAAAGTTATTAGGCCGGGTAATTTTCCAGGGATCTTAACTAAACCAAAAAGATTTTTAAAAAGAAATAATACCTTAAATTGATGGATTATTTTTGCAAAGAGAAGATTAATTAGCTTCTATGGAGAAGGGTCTCAAAATTCATAAATGAATGTTAGCAATAATTAGGAGTCATTCCAATCAAGATTGTGAAGCCCAGATAGCTGCAGAATCACTTCTTAACGTTGTTTATAAAATTTTATATTTTTCTTAATGATTTAAAGAACTGCTTGCAGAAAGGGCATGAAAAAGTAACAACAGCACTCAAACACACATTCCGTTTTAATTTAACCTTGAATGTGAAGATGTTCCTTGCTGTTCTGACATGGAGAGTAGATCAAGTTATTTGTTGTCACTAACATATCGAGTCACTTGACATAGTAACAGGAAAATAGTTTCAAAGACTTAGCAGCTAGGAAAGTAAACAAACTCATTCAAAAAATAAATGTCTTAAAAAAAAGCCATTATCTATCTCTAAAACAATGAAAGATAAATACTATTCCAGAAATTCATTTATTTATTATTTTCAGGGACACATACCAAAGAGTTTTTAAAAATTATATTGTGAAAATTTTATTTTCTTCTAGTTTCCCAGTTGTCCCATTCATAGGTAACTATTTCTTGAGTATTCCCTTATTTACATGTTTAACCTTTCAGAGATATTCTTGGCATAGGCATGTGTATGCTATTAAAAAGTAGCAATAATAAAAAATAAATGAAGCCTTTAGTAAAAACCATTAAGAATAAACAGAGTCCTTATTTTGTACTCTATGTCTAACATGGATTTTATTTCAAGTGTTTTTGAAAGTAGAAAGTTCTTCTTGGTTCTGTCCCTCAATATTTGTATTATAGAACTTCCCCCGTCCTTCTCCAAAACCAAAAGTATTTTAACTGCAACCTTCACTAATGGGACTATCACCTCTAAAACTTAAATGGCACCCAAAATCATCCTTCTTTTTTTCTCCTTTCTTTCCTCTTGTTTTTTTCTCTGTCCACTAAAATTCTTTAATATCATGTCTCTGTTTATATTACTCATCCCCCATATTGCTAGTTCCCTGAAGAGAAATTCTGTATCTTCCGTATTGGTTAACATTAGAATCTTTTATATTATTTACCAAATAGAATGTTTTCAATATATATTGGTTGAAATGATGGATGATTAAATGTAATAAAACAAGAGTTTGAAGCTATCTCTATCACATAATAGAAATATTAAAATTATACTGCATGATCACAGAAAGGTTAAGTAGAACTAATTGATGGAATCTAAAAGGAGATAGACTGCAACTTCATATACTGATGATGAAATCAAAGGCATTGTGCAAGAAAAATAATTCATTCACTGTGAGTGTTGATACATTCTCCAGATAACCCAGAGAGTATGGTACAGATGGGGTACTAGCACTAATACCTGGGTGGAATAGCTGTCTAAGAGATAGAGTTTTTATTCTATTTTATTATCATTGATTGGAGAGCCTGAGCAAAAGGCTATGTCTGAGTAGTTTATTTAAGATTGTGATACCAGGACATGGTACTAAGGGGGTCAGGTATATTACGGAGGTGGCCATCTGTTCTTGGGCTTTTGTTTCCTCAATCCTTCCAAAACTTCTGCAAATTCATATGAAAATTATGTCTGAGTTAAGAAAGGGTGAAGCATTTATCCATTAGTCCTAACCTGCCCTGACCAAATGTTACACTTAATGACATGAATTCCTAAGCAATACCACTAAGCTCCCGTCTAGGGTTCCCTCAGGTTTCTGGCCCTTCCCCCCTCAACTTCTGAATCTTGGACAGGATTCCAAGCTCTTCAGTTACTCCTGCATTAAAATGGACCATAGGGGAAGCGAGGGAAAACTGAATGGGAAGAAATCAGAGAGGGACATAAACCATGAGAGACTCTGGACTCCAGGAAACAAGCTGAGGGTTATAGAAGGGAGGGGGGTAGGGAGATGGGGTAGCTGGGTGGTGGGTATTAAGGAGGGCACATGAGGTGATGAGCACTGGGTGTTATATGCAACTAATGAATCGTTGAACACTACATTAAAAACTAATAATGTACTTTATGTTGGCTAACTGAACATAATAAAAAAAAAACTGAACAAAAGAAAAATGGCCAATGCTTTTCTGAATTCCTCTCTGCTTCGGTAGCTAACCTAAGAGGTGAGAGTAAGAGGGCATGAGGTGCTGCTAAGAGCCAGCCAATTCCCTCAAGTACTGGGATTCTATGCCTCTTCTTAGTGATTTCCTGGGCAATTAATGAATAGCTTGGTTTGCTAATTATTTCACTTCTACCTGGACCTTTTTTATCTTTCTTATTTCTCAAATAACTATAAACTAATATACATATATATATATATATGCACACACACATACACATATATATACACAAACTAATATAGATATATATACATATATGTATCTATGGAGAAAAATATGAGTGTTGGCTACAAACAGCTTAGCCTACACTTGAACTCTGGCTCTCTCCTTTATGAACTGGGTTCCCTTGGCAAGTCAATTTATTCCACTGAGCCTCAGTTTAAACAGCTCTATAAAAATAATAGCAATTAATCTAAAAGTATTGATATGAATATCCAATGTGATTAGGAGAACCAAGTGTTTAGCCTATAGTCAGTGGGCAATAAATGTTAGATTATTTCTCTTCTCCCATCATTCAGTCTATTTTCAATTCCCACCTTTACAAAGTCCTCTCAGTGTCTTATCTTGAGAATTAATATTTCCCATTTTCCCTTATAGTACATAATTTATCACAGAATGCTGTGTTCCATTTAACATTATCTGTATTTTTTTCACAAACAATTAAAAGCAAACAAACAAACAAAAAGCAACACCTTTCTGGTGTTTAGACTCAGTGTCCCTGAAGTAGAAATCATTGTTTCATCCTTAAAGCAGTAGACACAGTAACACAAACTCTATAGATACTGAACAATGTCTCCTGAAGATAACTATTCTTGAAAATGATCATATATGGCAATGAATAGAAGCAAAATAAAAATCTAAGTCTAAAAAATAATTTCTGTATGGCAAATGAGCAACAGAATGCATAATGGACACTAATTAGTACAGTGTTTTCACTTTCAGTTTTTACAAGAATGCCCTCCATAAGACAAGTTAGCATAAAACATTTTAATAAGATTAGGCCTTTCAAAATAAGTTTGACACTTTTAGCACTACATGAAAGAGAGAACTTCTGCTGAATCATCTTGCATTCTAAATAAAAAGTAAGTTATGTTCTTATTCCCTACTAATTATCTTGTTGCAATTATTTTTGTCTGTTAATTGGTAACAGTCTCTTTTTATCATTTTATTCCAGATTCTGAGAAATATAAACTTTCTTTAATCATTAACATTCTAAAATTTTAAGGTAGCTTTTCAATGAGAAATCCCTGTTTCTGGTTTCTTTTTATTGCTTTCTTTTTTCTTTTCAGATACAAAATTTAAAAAAAATTGGAGAATAAAAACAACATCAGCAACAATGATACCAACAGCAAAACAACAAGAAAGTCCCCGATTATTTTCCTCATGATACAACAAGTAAGAATGCTTCTCCTTTTTTAAAAAAAAATTTAACAGACTTTATATTTTAGAGCAGTTTTAGGCTCACAACAAAACTGAGCAGAAAGTACAGAAATTTCCCACCCCTGCCCCAACACATGCAGAATCTTTTCTATTATCAATATCCCTCACCAGAGAGGTGCATTTGTTACAACTGATGAAACTACACGGACACATCAAAATCATCCAATTCCATGGTTCACATTAGGGTTCACTCTTGATGGTGTATATTCTGTGGGTTCTGGCATATGTATAATGACATCCATCCATCATTTTCACTGCCCTAAAAGTCCTCTGTGCTCTATTTATCTCTCCCCCACCCCAACTCCTGGTAACCACTGAAAAGACGCTTTTTACCATTTCCATAGTTTTTTTTTTTTTTTTCCAGAATATCATCTAGTTGGAATCATATAGTATGTAGCCTTTTCAGATTTGCTTCTTTCACATAGTAATATGCATTTAGGGTTCCTCCATGGCTTTTCCATGACTTGATGGCTCATTTCTTTTCCAACACTGTATAATATTCCATAGTCCAGATGTACTGCAGTTTACTTGTTCATTCTCCTACTGAAGGACATCTTGGTTGCTTCCTAGTTCTGGCAACAAATAAAGCTCTTATAAACATCCTTGTTCATAGCTGAGTATGTATATAAGTTTCCAACTCTTTTGAGTAAATACTAACAAGCACAATTACTGGATCATATGGTAAGAGTATGTTTAGTTTGCTATGAAACTGCCAAACTGTCTTCCAAAGTGGCTGTCCATTCTGCATGTCCACCAGCAATGAATGAGAGTTCTTGTTGCTTCTCAGCCTCTCCAGAATTTGGTGTTGTCAGGGTTCTGGATTTTGGTCATTCTGATGAGTGCATACAGGTTTGTCATTGTTTTCATTTGCATTTCCCTAATGACAAATGTCATGGAACATCTTTTCATGTGCATATGTGTCATTTCTATATATCTTCTTTGGTGAGGTGTCTGTTAAGGTCTTTGGCCCATTTTTTTTTTTTTTTTAAAGATTTTATTTATTTATTCGACAGAGTCAGAGACAGCCAGTGAGAGAGGGAACACAAGCAGGGGGAGTGGGAGAGGAAGAAGCAGGCTCACAGCGGAGGAGCCTGATGTGGGGCTCGATCCCAGAACGCCGGGATCACGCCCTGAGCCGAAGGCAGACGCTTAACCACTGTGCCACCCAGGCGCCCCCTTTGGCCCATTTTTTAATCAGGTTTTTTGTTTTCTTATTAATGAGCTCTAAGGTTTTTTTTTTTTTTCCTTTTGTGTATTTTGAATGAATCATTCACCAACTATAACTTTTGCAAATATTCATTCCCAGTCTGACTTACATAACTTTTATTTACTCTTCTTTTTAATTTACAGGACTTCCAGTATGATGTTGAAAAGCAGTGGTGAGAAGGGACATCCTTGTCTTGTTCTTGATCTTACTGGGAAAACTTTGAGCTTCTCTCACTATTAAGTATGATGCTATCTATTGTTGTTTTGTAGCTATTCTTTATCAAGTTGAGGAATTTCCCTTTTATTCCTGATTTAATGAAAAAAAATTTTTTTAAAGATTTTATTTATTTATTTATTTGACAGAGAGACAGCCAGCGAGAGAGGAAACACAAGCAGGGGGAGTGGGAGAGGAAGAAGCAGGCTCCCAGTGGAGGAGCCCGATGCAGGGCTCAATCCCAGATCGCCGGGATCACGCCCTGAGCCGAAGGCAGACGCTTAATGACTGCGCTACCCAGGCACCCCAAATTTAATGAAAATTTTTATCATGACTGTTGGATTTTGTCAAATTCTTTTTCTGCCTTTATTAATGTGACCATGTGATTTTGAATACTTCGTTTCTAATATGTATCATGTTTAGAAGTAATAGACATCTCAGAGATAACATAATATGATAGAGGAAGCGTGGAATGCAGGTTTAGAATATAAACTCAGAATGTCAAGATTCAAGTCCTGGCATTGGCACTTACCATCTGCAAATCTCTTGCCAACTTACTTTATCTTTCTATGCCTTAGCTTTCTGTCTGCAAAATGGGACAATACGTTGTCAGCCTCATAGGATTATAACAAGATTAAATTACTTAATATATGCAAAATACTTAGATGTTTGGCACTGTTGCACACTATAAAAATGTATTTTAATTTTCCATCAAATGATAATATATCAGAAAGGTTGCAATTTTTAACCTATTTATTCACTACTATAACCACTGTGCCGAGAACAATGTCTGGTTCCTAATCACATCTGAATGCCACAGGTAAAATTAACTACTAAATGATAAAGATATATGAGGACTGTAAAATAGAGCTCTAAACTCACATTGATATTTTTATTCCATAAATAAAATATTTTGTACAAATTGATTTATCAGTAAACAGGGCCACCGTTAGATAAAAGACAAATTAGATAAAAGACAGTCCCTTCCTTTAGGACAAAGTAGCACTGAGTCAGAGAATATGGTTTGGTGAGAACACTGTTTCTATTATTCGAAAACAACCATCAGCCTATCTTAGACCATTCTCAATGGAGAAAGACAACTGAATTTTGAAGGATATTGCTCAATCAAGGAAAGATAGAGAAAAGATGGTTAACAGTTAATAAAATCAGTGTCTATATTAGTATTAACAACTTTAAATTGATATTTCTAATTGCCACTTCTTGATTTGCTCTTTTATATAGAGAGATCATTTCAGGATAGAGACTAAAGGGAGAAAAGTGAGAGTCTGTGCAAGTGTGTGTGTGTGTGTGTGTGTATGTGTGTGTGTGTGAAGATATGTAGTTTGGGCTGCTGTGAAAGGATAATATACCTATGAAAAAAATGTATGTCCATGGACTGAAATAAATATTATTGCCTGAAGCAGTATCTTTAGGTAATTTCTGCTTTTTTCCTTCCAATGAGCAGATATATCTTTCATTTCATAACAGTGTGTGAAAAAATTCAAGTTCTAAACAAATTTATAAAACTAGAACTTTTACTGTGTTTAGTTTCTTCTTGATTTACTTATCTTTTCTAACTAAAGTTCCACCTTCTTTTAATTCACTTGTTTCTATCCATTCAAAAAATCAATGGGTACTCTTTAACCTGACCCATTTTCTTTCTACTCCATACACTTTAAAAAGTCTACTTTATTTTCTTTGACCACTAATTTCTATTTCTTTTTATGGGTTCAGCTATATTAAATTATTTATTGATTATGACAAGTTCCAAACTTTTCTCCTTTGTAAATCAACATTTTCCTACAATAAATAACTTATTATATGTATTATGACAGTTTATAGTGATAGAACTTAGAAAACTGTAAATAATTATGTAGAGTACATACTATGTTTGTAATATGAAAATAATAAAAATGTTGCCCCTTAACTAATTATAATGACTGCTTAGAAAGTGTTTCTGAATTGAAAAAAAAACACAAAAAACTTGTAAATAAAGATTAAGTATTTATTAGAGGCAATTTCATTAATGCTAAGAGGCAAATGCATTTAAAAAATGTTGTTATAAGATGTTTGACCTGGTCACACGTAAAAAATGAGGAAAGAGAAGATATTTGCTTATGAAGCTTATATTGGCTAGAATAATTCTGACCATGACACTTTTTTGGCCTAAGGTTCTAGAACATTAAAAATTTAGCTGGTACATCTCTATTTTAATGCTGTGAAACATTATACTTATAAATATTATATATTTATATGCTTAAGAAATAATTCTAGGTCAACTCTGTTTATGTACAAATGCAGTATGGATGTAAGAGAATTAAAACAACCAAATCATAATTATATTATCAGCCATATATATTATGCATTTCTTCAGAAATATTTATCTATTATTTATTATAACTAGAAGCATTGAGTTACTTGCTGCAATACAGAAATAAAAGAAAGTCTACTCACTTAAGGAATTCAGTTTTGAGGGAAGACTGATAATAAAGTACATACTCAATTATTCTTTTATTCAATAGATCCTTCAATTTGTGGGATTAGAACTAAAATAGCAGATTATAGTAGCATGCATGTTGGTGGAGAGAGTCAGAGTCAATACATTGTAAAGCCCTTGTATTGTTCAGAAATAAGCAAAAGATATTGATCAACTTTTTATTAAAATAAACATGACTATTAGCATTTCCACAAAACAAAAAATATTTAAAATATCAAGCAAAAAAATTCAATGTGGCAGAGAGAGAGAATTTATGAAAGAAACAACCAAAAAAAAAAAAGAAAATAAACCTTTTAATTAAAAAAAACGAAAAGCTTTAAGAAAAAGTAAAAGAAACACACAAAACAAAGATAGAGGTAAAATATTGTATAAATTCAAACAACAGAAATAAATCCAAATGTATCAATAATCACAAATTTACTTTCCTGTAAAATGACTGAAATTATAAATTTGGATTACATAAAATAAAGCCAAAAGCTATTTATAAGAGACACAAAGAGACATAAAAAGTTCACCATAAAGGTTGGAGGGAAATATAACAACCAAAAGGAAACTTTAATATTACCAAATAACCTTTAGGGAAAAGAAAACTATTAATAGAAAACTATTAAAAATGGAGATACAATAATCCTGACATTATGTAATTTATGACAAATTTAACTACATAAAAACAAAATTTATGGAACTATAAAGAGAAATTAACAAATCCATCTCACATTTGGAAATATTCAAATGGTTCTCTTAAGTAATTTATGGATGAGACACAAAAAATAATCTTTAGGAGGAGATGGAGCAAATAAGCTTATACATTATATATAACTTTGTTATATACATAACATGTTAAGCTTATTCTATATAATATATGTATATAACACATATATAAATAAGCAACAATTAGAGAATGCAAAAATGCTCTGATGCAATCCCTATCAAAATATCAATAATATTTTTCACAGAAGTAGAAAAAATAATCCTAAAATTTGTATGGAACCACAAAAGACCCTGAATAGCCAAAACAATCTTGACAAAGAACAAGGCTGGAGGTATCACAATTCCAGATTTCAAGATATACTACAAAACTGTAGTAATGAAAGCAGTATGGTATGGGCACAAAAGCAGCACAGAGATCAATGGGACACAATGGACAGTCCAGAAATAAACCCACACTTATATGGCCAATTAATCTACAACAAAGGAGGCAGGAATATACAGTAAGAAAAATCATTCTTTAACAAGTGATGTTGGGAGGGGGCACCTGGGTAGTGCAGTCAGTTAAGGGTCTGATTCTTGGTTTCAGCATTAGGTCATGATCTCAGGGTCTTGAGATTGAGCCCCATGTTGGGCTCTGTGCTCAGCACAGAGTCTGCTTGAGCTTCTCTCCTTCTCCCTCACTCCTTCCCCAGCTCCTGCTCACACTCTGTCTTCAAATAAATTAATCTTAAAAAAAAAAAAAACCCAAACAAATAAACAAACAAAACATATGGTGTTGGGAAGGTTGGGCAGCTACAAGCAAAAGAATGAAACAGGATCATTTTCTTACACCATACACAAAAATAAACTCAAAATGGATTACAGATCTAAATGTGAGACTGAAAACCATAAAACATAGGCAGTAATTTCTTTGACATTGGCCGCTGAAACATTTTTCTAAAATACGTCTCTTTGGACAAGAGAAACAAAAGCAAAATTAAACTATTAGGACTACATCAAAATAAAAACCTTTTGCACAGTGAAGGAAATCATCAATAAGCCAAATAGTAGAAGATATTTGCAAAAGAAAGATTTGATATCATTAAGGAGTTAATATCCAAAACATATAAAGAACTTACACAAATCTACACCAAAAAAACAAACAACTGAATTCAAAAGTGGGCAGAGGATCTGGACATTTCTCCAAAGAAGACCTCCAGATGGCCAACAGACACATAAAAAGATGCTCAACATCACTCATGCATATCTCCAAAGAAGACCTCCAGATGGCCAACAGACACATAAAAAGATGCTCAACATCACTCATGCATATCAAAACCACAATCAGACATCACCTCACACCAGTCAGGATGGATATTATCAGGAAGATAAGAGATAACAGGTGTTGGCAAGGTTGTGGAGAAAAAGGAACTTTTGTTTTTGTTTTGTTTTTGTTTTTTTAAAAAATATTTTATTTATTTATTTGACAGAGAGAGAGACAGCCAGCGAGAGAGGGAACACAAGCAGGGGGAGTGGGAGAGGGAGAATCAGGCTCCCAACGGAGCAGGGAGCCCGATGTGGGGCTTGATCCCAGGACTCCGGGATCACACCCTGAGCCGAAGGCAGATGCTTAACGACTGAGCCACCCAGGTGCCCCGAAAAAGGAACTTTTGTACACTGGTTGTGGGAATGTAAATTGGTGCAGCTATTATGAAAAACAGTATGGAGTTTCCTCAAAAAAATTAAAAATAGGAATACCATACGAACCAGTAATTCCACTAATTTGCAGTATTTACCCAAAGTAAGCAAAAACTCTAATTTGAAAAGACATATGCACTCTTATGTTTACTGCAGCATTATTTACAATAGCCAAAATATGGAAGCAACCTAAGTCCATTACTAGATGAATAAAGAAATGGTGGTATACATATATAATGGAATATTACTCAGTCATAAAAAAGAATGAGATCTTGCCATTTGCAATAAGATGGATGGACCTAGAAAATATTACGCTAGGTGAAATAAGTCAATAAGAAAGAGACAAATACCAGATGATTTCATTTGTATGTGGAATCTAAATTTTAAAAAAAGATACAAACAGATTCAGAAATACAGAGAAGAAACTGGTGGTTGCCGAGGGACGGGGTTTAGAGGAATGGGCATAATACATGAAGGAGATTAAGAGGTACAAAACAAATAAGTCACAGGGATGCAAAGTACAGCACAGAGAATATAGTCAATAATACTGGAATAACATGGTATGTTGATAGATGGTAATTACACTTACCATGGTGAGTACTGTATAATGTATATACTTGTTAAATCACTATGTTGTGGACCTGAAACTAATATAATATTGTATGTCAACTATATTTAATAATAAAAATTAAAAAAACAAGGAATGCTCAAGCACAAATACAAAATTATGTTTGGCATCACAGCAATAATATTCTCTTAATTAAATAGCACAATTAATTTATAAAATGAAAACAATGAGAAGAACTTCACGTTTTGTAGGATGAAAGAAATCTTTCAAAATGACTGATGGGTCAAAGAAAAAATGAAAATGGGAACTAGAAAATAATTAGAACTGTTGGCAACAATATTATTAGAAGTCATAGTTTGTAAGATACAGCTTAAACAGAATTAGAGGGAATTTTATGGAAAAATAAGGCAGAAATCAGGAAGTTACATCAACTCAAGAATTTAGTAAAATAAGACAAATAAATCTTAACAAAGCATAAAGAAAATTAGTGCAGGTAAAAGTAGAAATTTAAAAAATAGAAAACAAGGACACAATGAAAAGGATAAAAATAACAAAAATTTGTTTACTGAAAAGCCTAAAATATTAAACAAATATCTGGCATAACTGTTAAAATAATAACTGAGAGAAAATAAACACTATTTAGCAGAGAGAGACCTAGCCAAATATGAGAGAGAAAAGGCAATAATGAAAATTTATTTAAAAGCTATGCAATTAATTTAAAAATAAATGTGAAATGCATGAATTACTGGAGCCATATAAATTCCCAACTACTCTCATAAGTAAGTAAAAAATATGAAAGTAATATAATAAATAAGTTGAATTTCTAGTTTCAATTCTCCTTAAGAAGAATACCTCATACTCAGCTGATTTACATATGGATTCTATCAAACATTCATGGGGCAATAATCCCAATCATAGGTAAATATTTCAAGGAAGTAGAAAAAGAGGCAAAAAACCCCACCTCATTTTAGTAAAATGCAAGTAACAATGTATAAAAGAGTAAAATAGAGAATGACTTCAATGCCACTGATTAATATATATGCAAAAATACTGATAAAAACATTAGGACAAAGAATATAGCAATGTCCTAAGAAAGCATGACCAAGAAAATCAGAAGACAAACCAAAGACTACTGGGAGAAAACATCTCCAAAGACATACCTAGCAAAGGACTATTATCCGAAATCTAAAAAGAACTCTAAAAACTCACCAATAAGAAAATTTTCCCTATTTTTTTTAAATAGGGAAAATAACTGAACAAACACTTCAATGAAGAATATATATAAATAGCGAATAAGTATATGAAAAGATGGTCAACATCATTTGCCATTAGAGAATTGCAAATTAAACCAAAGCAATACCACTAAACAAACACCTGTTAGGATGGCTCAAGTCCAGAACACTGACACCACCATGTACTGGAGAGGCTGTGGAGCAACAAGAACTCTCATTTGTTGGTGGAGGGAATGCAGAATGGTACAGTCGCTTTGGAAGACAACTTGGCAGTTTCATACAAAAGTAAATATACTTCTTCCATATAATCCAGTAACTGCGCTCATTGGTATTTACCCAAAGGAGTTGAAAATATATATCCACAGAAAAACTAGCACACAGATGTTTATAGCACTTTCACTCATAATGGCCAAAACTTGGAAGCAACCAACATGTCCTTCAGTAAGTGAATGGATAAATAAACTGCAGCATATTCATATAATGGAATATTATTCAGCCCTGAAAGGAAAGGAGCTATCAATCCATGAAATGAAATGAAATGAAATGAAATGAAATGAAATGAAATGAAATGAAATGAAATGAAATGAAATGAAACGAAATGAAGGAATCTTACATGCATATTGCTAAGTGAAAGAAGGCAATCTGAAGAGGCTACATCATGTATGATACCAACTATCTGATATTCTGGAAAAGACAAAACTATGGAGATAGTAAAATGATCAGTGGTTGCTAGGGGTTTGGCGTGAGGGGAGGCAGGGGTGAATAGGCATAACTGAGAGGATTTTTAGGGCAGTGAAAATACTTGCATAATACATTAATGGTGGATACACGTCATTATACATTTTACATGTATTCATTATATATTTTTCCAGCCCCCTAAAATGTACAACACCAAGAATAAACCCAAAACTTTGAGACAATGATATGCCAGTGAGGGTTGATCAAATGCGTAAATGTTTTACTTTGGTTTCCTGTATCATTTTAATGTCACACAAAGTTTATTTCTTCATTTCACCAAAACTTATATGATTTCTTTAGTATATTTATTTTATATTAGTTCAAAGCATCTGAAGTGCTTTTATGTGGTTGTATTTAATTTACCAAAAAAAAAAAAATCAGTGTAATTGTTATCTCAGTTAAATGAAAGGATCAGTAGATGGAAAGACAGTGAAAGACTAAATGGTTATCCAAGTTTATAGAGATTGTAAATGTCAAAGCCAGAATCTCAAGCCAAAACTTTAAACCCACTACATTTCTGATCACAGCATAACTGCCTATTTATGATGTACTCTCTAATTCTGAAGTGGCAGGGCATTGACTGACTGAAGGTTCTTTAATAAACGATGTGATAGAAACATTACTACCCTGTTTTTCATTCCTTTATAAATGAGTGGAGATATAACTGAGGACTTGCACCAAACTAATGGAAAGAAAGGTGACTGAAAACATTTCTGGAACTTATCAAATATAAAATCAACAGGACATGACCTTACTCTGAAAGCATGAGGTCCTCCGGGCATCTGAGGAAATTCCATACACATAGAGTATTTGATATATAACAGTGTACAAGAGGCTTCATCTTCCATTTTTCAAATGTGAAAGAAGAATACAAAGGAGGATACAAGAAAATCTTCAAACAGAGCTGCTAGCTGGAGTACGGTTCCCTTTCAGTAGATGAGCAGTGTCCCAAGTAATTGCTCTCTCAATAGTCTCTACGTCATAAGAATTTGTATACATGTGTGAAATTGTAAATATTAAAATTAATATTTTATTAAAAATAACATTTTAACATGTATTATTTTTCATTTGTGATTGAAAATACTGAATTACATTTTATGTAATCGGCTTCTTCTAAGTCTTTGCACATCTTAGAGGAAAACAGGGTACCTACTTGCCGTGATTGCATCACTTCCTCAATACCCATAAACATGTAAAATACTGCCTACTTGCTGTCACTGATTCAAATTAAATGCATCTACCTAAGTAAAAACTTATTTACTTACACAAAAACAAAACAAAACAAAAGAAACTAAACTAAAAAATATAGCTAAAAAATAAGATAAAGTTCTCTGAACTCAAGAAGTTTGCAATCTGGTGTCTCTCTGAAATTCAAGAATTGTCGTGGTTCGAGGAAACAAAACTTTGGTTGACTACTAGCAAAATCTTTAAGCAGTTAAAAGAGAGACTCTCTCTCTCTCTCTTTTTTTAAAAGATTTTATTTATTTATTTGACAGAGAGAGACAGCGAGAGAGGGAACACAAGCAAGGGGAGTGTGAGAGGGAGAAGCAGGCTTTCCACCGAGCAGGGAGCCAGATGCAGGGCTCCATCCCAGGACCCTGGGATCATGACCTGAGCAGAAGGCAGCCGCTTAACGGCGGAGCCACCCAGGTACCCTGAGACTCTTTTTTTCTATACACAAAAAGGCCTTTTTGTAATAAGATGATTTGAGATTATAGCCTTTTTTCTTCCCTCTCAGGTCTTATTCAATCTAGTTTCTTGCTATCACAGTATAATTTCTTAGAAGTGCTCAAAGTGGAGATTTAATATTTATATTTAACAAATGATTTAATCTCAATGTCTTCTTTAGCCTAAAATATGGATAAGGAAAAAAAAACCTTTAATATAAATTTTATTCCCTAAGTCCATGCAGCAATTACCAAATTCCTTTTTGTGATATTATTACATTTTTCTTAGCCTGGTTACACATGAAGCTTAAAATTATATAACACAATGATGAGAGTTTTGTTAGATTGATACTATTTTTGAATTCCCATTATTTTTTATTCATCTGCATGATTTTTTCCCCTGTGCACAGAGTGAGTGATGAGAAGGAATAAATCCCAAGCCTATTAACACTCTGATCCCTGGCACCATATGTTTCTCAGTAATTTTGTGCCCATTCTTTTGGGTATTTGGTGTGATTATCATTGAAAAAAATGGGAATGCTGAGAGCATGGGTCATACTTGTATCTATAGTTATGTGCCTCCTTTATCATCTTAAAACTTACTCTGTATCAAAAATAAATAAAATGTTTGCTCATATATCAGAATTAGAAAATAGTAAGTTATCTAAGGTGACCAAGTTAGCTTTAGATTGTAAGTATTGTTGATAGCATTTTATATTAAAATTATTCATATGTATTTCAAATTTGACTTTCAATAGCTGGAATGAAAAATATAAGGAATTCTAAAGTCTTTTATTTATGAAGGTAAGAGTTTATTACCATTAAAAAGAGGAGGTAAATTTGAGATTGAGATATTTGGGATTATTTTATTAGTTTACAAAAATCTTGAGAATGTGAGATTTAAAAAGTTAACATCAGCAATGTTTTGGAAGACAACTGTATTAAGAATTTGTGTGAAATAACAGATCTTAACAGAAACTTTAGAGTAGTCTTTCAAATATTAATTATAAGCTAAAATTTATTTTTAAACCAAATATATATGTACATGTATGTATGTGTGTGTGTTTAAAGAGCTGTTTTGATAGTTTTTTTTCTTTGTTAACAAATTTCTTTTCTGAGAACCATGTAATTAATCTAGCATTTCAACAGCATACTTGTCTAATTGCTTTTTTGTACTGGTGGGCCATACCACCTGGTCCAATAGCAGAACTGCCACTTCACAGCATATGCCTGTCAAAAATGAATACCTGACATGAGCTGAATAAAGTACAGCTAAAGAAAAATTGCTCTGGAAGTTTATAGGCAAGCAAGTTAAATAGGCAAGGGAGACTTTATTCAAAACTATTAAAACTATTGTAATAGAGGAGAGAAATTGAACTCAACTCTTCTGAAACAAAAGTTGGATTTTTTTCAGCTTTACTGAGGTATAACTGATAAATAAATTTTGTACATATTTAATGCATACAACGTGATGATCTAATATATGTATACATTGTGAAATGATTACCATAATCAAGCTAATTAACACATCCGTCATGTTACGTAGTTGCTTTTTTTTTTTTTTTGGTAGGAACAATTAAGGTCTACTCTCCTAGCAAATTTCAATTGTACAATACAGTATTATCAACTACAATCATCACGCTGCGCATGAGATCTCCAGAACTTATTCATCTTATAACCGAAGGTTTATACCTCAAACCGGTAATTATCTATTTCTCCCACTCCCCAGCCCCTGAAAAGCACTACTCTACTTGCTGTTTTTATTATTTTGACTTTTTTAGATTCTACATGTGAGTGAGTTCATGCAGGATTTGTCCTTCTGTATATGGCTTATTTCACTTAGCATGTTTTCCAGTTTTTCCCATGTTGTCCTAAGTGACAGGATTTACTTCTTTATGTCTGAATAATATTCCATTGTATAAGAGGATCATTAAAAGATGGGATCAGCTAAAAAAAAAAAAAAAAAAAAAGCTGGGATCAGCTATAGGAAAAGTACTAGATTAGGCCATCTGTGTTTGCAAATTGTCACTTACTGAAGTTAGGCTCCTACTCCCCCACAGAGCCTGGAAGATAACAGTGCCACCTCCTTCAATGATCACATTTCAATGGAGCATCTCCCACATCCTCAAGAAAGACATTTCTGGGTTGTGAAACTTGCATGAGTCTAGGAGAAGATTTCCACCTCAACGGGCAGGGAAAGAATGTGCAACTACAGGGTTTCTAAAGTTGATGCTCCTAAGAAAAGAAAAGTCAGGGGCCTACAGTCAGGAAAACACCTGTGTTAAAGTCTAGTCAAGCTGAGGGGAATGTTAAGGTCATCTTAGTCAGTACTAAAAGTTAAGTGGAAAAGTATGCCAAAGTTATTCTTTGGTAAGGTATCTTAAATTAAAATTCAAGAATAAAATGACAAATTCTAAAAAAAGAAAAGTATAAAAAAAGTATAAAAAAAGGCAGGAACAGGGAAAAAGAGCAGGAAATAAAAGATTGTGAGAATTTCAAAATCACAATTTTGAGTGCATATTTATACAATCTTAAACAGCCCATAAATATTGATGGGACTAGCCAATTTAGAGGCTCTAAATGTAATGGACAAAATATAAATATATAAATAAGAGTCTTAAAAATAAGCTTTATCCTCTGGCATTTATGCCTTAAAAATGGGCAAGTAATTAATACCCTGGACATATTTTGGTATTTCCAGTTCCAGAATTTTGGCTTCATATCCAAAATCTAAATTGTTAACTCCTTACTGAAATAGACTATAAGAAGAAAAATTGTTATTTTAATGATATAAATATATACATTCTAAAATTGGGAGTTAGTCACACATATTTAAGTATACAATTATCAAACTTCAAACTATGTGTTACATTGAATCTCAACTGGGAATTTCTGGGCACAAAATGTGTTATCCAGTTAATTGGGCAATGAACTAACAGGGTTGCCAAGTTATATTAGGCAATTTCACAGTACTCAAAGGGCAGCTTAAAATTTCACTGCTTAAACTGAATTATAAATTATAACTAAAAAGTGATAGCCTATGCCTTTGTGAGGTCTCTTTATTATTATATCATTGATTTTCATAAATCAAAGACAATTTTGAATAAAGCTGACTTATATTCAAGAGATTATAATTGGTAGAAGTAGATAGGTCTATAAGATCATGTTTTTGTTAACATATAGCTATAAAATTGATGGCTATGTATTTCCATAAAAGAAAACTAAACTTTTACACAAATTCAGGGTACTTAACTTTAAGTACTCAAAAATAATAGTTGTATTTTACTAAGGTAAATGATTGATGCTAAATCCTGCATTATCCAGGACTGCCTTAGCCCACCTTCCCTACAAAAGACAGACTGGGTAAACAGTTACTAACACTCAGTGTGTGCATGCATATTTGGGGGGTAGGAGACAACATCTCAGAAAAGCAGAATTTAGGGGAAGAGGGAAGAAGACAGCAAAAATGAGCACATGTCACAGCATCACAATGCAGATAATCATTTAGTCATGCAAAATATCACCAAAGAAGACTTTGGAATCAATGAGCCCCAAGCAGTCCATTCTGGGTAGGTGAAGGGAAAAGGCCAATCACTCTTGTCTGTTGGCTTCTAAGCTAATAGGAAGCCCTGTCATAATTACTCTCTATCGCTGAATTGTGTTACTTTCCTCCAGAGCCACCTACCATGACTATTAAACTTTTAAAAAGGTTTTCCTTATCCCCTGCTATTTAGAACTTCTGCTTTCAAAACAGTCCTTTCCAAGTTAAAAAAATTTTAAACACACATATGTTAATATACATAAATATTTAAAATGATATATTAAATGATTAATCCTACCTGTTTACTGAGATCTGATTCATGAAGTATTTATATATGTAAGTATTTATCTATATATAAATAGAGAGCATGTGTACAAGCAACATTAAGAACTCTAGGACAGAATTCTAAACACAAGTGAAGTGGACACAAAAGATTTTACCTGTTTTTGTTTTGTTTTGTTTTTCTCCCACATAACAGAAAACTTTGATTATTTTACTTTTCAATGAAGAGAAATAATACAGTACATAAAAAGCATTTATAACCTAAATTGTAATCTAAATGTCACAGCTTTTATACTTCAAAGTATTTAAAATTTTCTTGGGCACCTAATTGAAACAGCAATGACTCCTTTTGGTAATGAAACAAAAATAAAACATGTGAAGAGTTTATTTATGTAAGACAGTATAATGTGATTTTGCTTAAAATTTGTCCTTGGAAAATACAGCCAAACAGTATTTTTGAAAGCCAAGGTCATGTGGTCATTTGTTCATATAATTGTCAATATGAATTTATACTCATGACTTATTATTCTAATAATTATCATCACATCCCTTTTAGAATCACTTTGTTTAATCTCAAAAGGTTTTTTTTTTTTTTTTTATCAGTTTTCTCTTTTCACTCTGAGCTCTTAGATAGTAGTCTCTGGTTCTCTCTTCCACGGTTTATGTGTAGACTTACTTTGATTAAGACATGGTGGTGATAACCTGCCCTTTGTGTATGGAGTTCAAAATCATTTTCTTCTCTCTCGCTCCCTTTTTTGAATTAATACTATGTTTTCTATGTTTTTATTTTAATTCTAATTAGTTAACATATAGTGCTCTATTAGTTTCCGTTATACAACATAGTGAATTAGCAATCCACACATCACCCACTGCTCATCAGGACAAGTGCACTCCTTAATCCTCATCATCTATTTTACCCATTATTTACAATAGCCAAGATATAGAAAAATCAGCAAAGATGCAGCAAAAATCATTTTCTTCTTACAGAGTGTTTTGCAATGTAAGTCCCCTGGGCTCCCAACTATTTTCTAAAACATAACATCCTGAACATTTTCCCTGTAATATGACCATCTACCCTGTGATGATTCACCACTGATATCCCCATATTCTATTCCAATGTATGTATAAAGGATTCTCTCTGACAATTTGTTAGGGGTTGAGTGTGACTTTGAATTAAATTCACTGCTTATTTGTACATTATGGTGAAACTTACATCATAGAGACTAACATTTAAGTATGAATTGTATTCAATCCACAGATTTAGGCTCAGAATTATTATCTACATCTGTGTCAATCTGTTTCTATGCATAGAGAAGTTAGTAAGTATTATCTAATCTGTCCTCTTGGTACTAACTGTATGAAAAACATTTTGAAAACTTGGCTTCCTGAGAGAATTTTATGGCTTCAGATAAGTTAATTTGAGAATTTATATAATTTCAGGTATTTACTGTCCTACATAATTATGAGCCTCGCAAAAGCTCTGCATCTGTGAGAGTTTCAAAACTGATCTAGTCTTTCCAAACTATTACAGTTCTTTTTAATAGCGTGACCTCATTTTGGCTAGAAATATGTCTGTCTTTTTTTATTAATATTTGAAAATCTTCGCAAATAAACAACTTATATATATATATCATGTATTTATCTGTGTATCTATGTTTGTGTTCTTAATGATTAAATAATTCTCTGCTACATTTATTTTTACAGACATAAATTATCATACAACCATTACAGAATTTGTAAAAATAAATGAGTACAGACAACTTGAAGGCTATGTACAATCAGTAAAATCATCACTTTGTCTTGTCAAATTCATCTCATTTAATCACTTAGTTCAAGAGCTAAAATGTCAATGTGTCCAAAATTGTAGAGCTGGTAATTTTAAATACGAGGCTCAGTCTAAGATTAATTAAATTATACTAACCTGGGCATTCATAAATAAGTCCTACCCCTTCACACTTACCTACTTCTTTTGCATATAGATTACTATGCCAAGAACGTGTTGACCTAGGCAGCCTTGATTCGTTTTGTCATCTTTGCAAACTCCAAACTCAGTTTCCAGATCCAATTAGAAAAGATGATCTGTGAAATCTCCCCTAATCTCTCAGACTCCTCTGTGATATAATAGAACTGTTAAGTGACCATATTCTTAATTTATTTGGTATCGTGGTAATTTTTCATTGCTGTAGATTTTTTTCTGTCAGAACATTTATTTGTAGATAGACCGACAAAATTCAGTACTTAGAGCATATGTCAGCCAATATGCAATAAATAAACTATATTTTCTGTAATGTACCTATGTCAAAACATACTTTATCCCTTAAAAACGGAAAGTGGATGAAAACACAATAATTCCTTTTGTATCATGTCCATTCATATGAATGAGTATTTTGGTGGAATGCAATTTAAAGTAATTAATATATTTCAAGTATGTGAGCTGTACAGTAGAAATCATAATTTATTATTTCTCTACTGTTACTGTTCTTGTTAATGTCGTTATCATCATTATTCTATGTCCAGCCCATAAGTTATTTTCCTTGAATAAAATAAAGAATTAACTAATTTCTCCTGAGAATTTTCATGAGCCTTAAAAGATTCTTATTTAGAATATGATCAAGATATCTTCCCAAAATCTTCTAGAAATGGAATTCTTAACATCGTCGTTAAAACATTACACTAAGTTTCTCTTACCTCAATCCTTTGAGAAGTTTTTATCAGTTAGAAATAAAATTCTGGGCAGACATTTATTTTTCTCCAGCACGGTGAAGATGTTGAACCTTTACCTTCATGCACTGTTGATGATGACTGGCACTACCTTAGTCTTTTTTTTTTTTCTCCCAATTCTGTGAACTGAATCTCATCTGTTCTCTCAGTTACCTCCTCCTACACTTTCTTTTAGATGTAGTGCAGCTTCCAAATCTCTCTTACATGCCTCATGCCAAAATTATGTATTCACTATAAATTCTTTTTCTCTTTGTCTTATGGTCTTTGTGGACACCAGAGTATCATCTTCCAACTCACAAATTCTCTTTTCAACTGTATCCAAGGAAGATTTTATGTCCTCATGGAGCTTTAATTTCTAAGGCTCTATTTTTCATTCCAAGCTTGCTAATTTCTTTATTTAAAAAAATCTATCTCTTCTTTTTCATGTCTATTTACCTTTGTTTTATAGTATCTTGCTAATTGTGAAGGAAGGTATTCTTTTATTAATCACTGAAATAAGGGCTTCACTCACAAGAATCAGAAATCCTAAATAGTATCCAACTTTATTAATAATTTAAGGGATACAAGTAATTATGACACAACTTCTCAGGTCCTTCCTGTTACATTAAAATGCATTGGTCAGGATTTATGATACAGGTGGTACATCCTTGACATCAAGGAAGCTAATTCGGGTATGAAACATCCCCAGTTTATATTCTGATAATTAGACAGGTGGCACAGAAGTTTTAATGTGCTTCATCAAAATATAAATTCTAGATTCACAGACTATAAACAACCTGGAGAATAACTGTTTCCTGCTGAAAACATTTAGGAGAAAACTATTGTTTTTTTATTAATGAATTTGATCAGATCTTTAATTTTTTGTTTTTTCCTGGGAGAGGAGAATGGGAGCTAACCTTTCCTTCTAAATATAGCCTCCTAAATATGCCATTGTAAAGCCTTTGTCAGAGTTTTTGATAAAATTAGTTTCACTAATTTAACTTAAATATTTATATTTAGGTTCTTTTTCATCTGTGTTTTTATAATTAGATTTATTCGTGTGATTTGGAATTTTGGTTGTTGTCTCAATCTGACTGGGAGGATGTTTTTTTCTTCTTCTCTTTCTTGCTGTCTCTCTTTGCGCTGTTTCTTCTCTACCTACTGCCTGTGTCTATATCCTCCATCTCATTAGTTTTCAGCCTGATAAAGAACATTTTTAGGTGCCTATAACTAAGCAGGAACAAAATTCTCTATTTCTATTTCCAGACCGCTTACTTTCACTGTTTTATGTTTTGGCTTGATTTCTAATGTGTTAATTATTTTTTTAATCAAGCTATGAATTTTTAAAAGTTTTCTACTTGTAAACTTTATCTCACACAAATATATATTTCCAGTAGAAGAAACATCAAAGGAGGAAATTATGAGGCCAACAATATATTACTTGTGTAGTTTTATTTTAATTTGTATAATTAAGCAAAATCACTTAGGATTTAGATCTGACTTACCATGGTAGAAATTGCTAACAATACCAATACTTGAAAGACATAACTCAGTTATTTACCCAATGATATGAATAATATTAAATGTATCTATTTACATAAAATGAAGGAAATAAAAAAAATTTACAAATAAAAAACACATGATACTCCGATTTTCCAATGTATATTCTGATTTTAGTATTTAGCATTTAGTATTAAATTTTAATTAAATTCTAAATCAGCAAAAACAATTCATTTTATCATAAGCGAAATGAGGACAGCTCAAACTTTTCTAGAGATGGCTATGCATTCACTTGGAAGAAATCACATATTGGGGGTATATATATGATATGTAGAGGATTATGGTAAAAAATATAAAAATCAAGGTTCTTGGACAATTGGGATCTCTTTTTCAAAAGCAAGTTTTTATTAACTCAGTTTAAATTAATTTCAATTGTTTTGAATAGGAAGCATTTGAACATGTAATTATTATTACTTCATAAAATACCATTATTAAATGGTATTAATTTTTATTTATTGAGTACTTACCTTGTGCCAGGTTTTGAGGGCTTTATACATTATCTATATTTATGTTTACAACAGTCAAGCAAATAAGGTGTTATTTATTACCCATTTTCCAAATTAGAAAATTAAGGGTTCAAGTAGGGTCACATAAGTCATAAATGGCAAGACCAATTCAAAACTAAACTCCTCGCCACTTGCTTTTTATCTATTTAATGACATTTAATGATGCTATTCTATGTCTTTTGAAACCTTCAACCAGCTCTAGAATGATTCCTAAATTCAAGAGATTCCATCCGATAATCCTTAATATATAAATATAAATTTATAAGTTCTTTCCTAAGTGCTAAATGTATCATAGTGAACACTACAAGAGCAAATCAAATTGAGACAGAATTTTGATTAAAATATCTTCTTTGTGTTTATGAAAGCAAACTATCAAATATATTAATTCATTTTTATTATTTCTCGATAAAGAAATAGAAAATAATGAAGTGAGAAACCTCAGCCCAGTTATGTTATTTCTTAAAGACTAAAGAAAAATAACTGGTAATAATACATTTGTTCTTGAAATTTCAAATTGTACTGAAGTAAATTTCAGATGCACTGCTGCTAACACAGTAAGATGTAACTCTTGAAATATGCTTATAGCCCTAGGTTGAATGACATTGACTAAAAATAGTTTAAAATATGTAAAATATTAAAAGCAACATAAGGGAGCATGCTTACCTTGCACGTGAACGACAAAGGTGTTCTTTATGTGTCTGCACCGTATTTTTCTCTTCTTACCTTATTTACAACCTTAGTGATAGAAATAAATTCATAGTTAATTTGTAAGAATTAAACTTTTTTGCACTATCTGTGTTCTATTATGTAATTAAGACCACAAACTGTTCAGAGTGAATAGTAAATTATTTTCCATACGTAACCTATAGCTTTAATGCAGTACTACACACTTAGAAGTTCTTATTGAATATGTACAGTGTTATTATCAGAGCACAAACTTTATCTACCTTAGTCTCACTATATGCACAAAATCTACTAAGAAAACTATCACATAAAGTGTGCATAGTAAATATGCATTATATTAATAAATCTTGCATTTAAAAGTAATTTTTAAACTAAGAATATTTTATCAATGTATGCCACCTTTGAAAATAATAATGATAAGAGAAAGGAGAAACTTTATTAATAACAGAATCATATTTTCAGCAAAAACATTTTCATAATAGTTGGATAATGATAATATATATCAAATTTATGGTAAAATTATAACTCTCCTTCAAATAATTAAATTAACTATATTAACACATGTATTTTCTGGTGATGGTATTGGGTGTATAGTTCTTTAATAAACACAAACTCTGTTTATTATGCAATAAAACAGCCCTTTTAAAAAATTTCTATTTGCAGACATAGAGACTAAGTCAGATTTGGGATAAGTAACTCACTAGGATCACATCACTATTATATGAAAAAATATCTTATTATGGTCATCCGCCTCCAAAGCTCAATATAGAGAAACACAAGTTCTTACTAGTTACCATTCTATTTGGGGAATTCCCTGGAGAGCACTGACTGATTGAGAGAGATAAAGACAAGCTTTTATGGTGGAAATGGTGTGCTTCTGGCAGACTTAAAGCTGCCCAACTCCTTAGCAACTTGGTTGACAAAAGAGAAGACATCTTTATATCAGTCACTGTGTTCATACAGTTAAACTTTTTTTTTTAACTTTTTAAAATTTTTAAAACTTTATTTTAATTCCAGTGTAGTTAACTTACAGTGCTATATTAGTTTCAGGTGTACAATATAGTAATTCAACAATTCCATATATTACTCAGTGCTCATCAAGATAAGTGTACTCTTAATCCCTTTACCTATTTCAGTCATCCCCCCACATACAGATGGTCAACAGACACATGAAAGGACGCTCAACATCATTCTTTATCAGGGAAACGCAAATCAAAACCACAATGAGATATCACCTCACATCTGTTAGAATGGCTAAAATAAAAAACACAAGAAATGACATGCAGTTAAACTTTAAAAAACTATGCTATACCACTCACACATAGCACCTAGTTTCATTTCCAAGTATAATGGATAAAATTTAGTGAAGTTGTGAATCCCTGTCTAAATGACATTATTTAGAATCTTCCAAATTATGAAGACAACCACTGGAATATTTGATAAATACAATTTCAGAGGGCAGATTAGTCCATACTTACTGGTTAATGCATGTGAGTTGTGTGTGTGTGTGTGTGTGTGTGTGTGTGTGTAATTTGAGAGCAAAGAAGAGTACACTTCTATGCAATATACATTTTATCAGGTAGTTATAAAATGGACAATACAAGTTACTCTAATGTGTTACATGACAGTTAAAAAGAGATTAAGACCTATTCTCTCATCTCTCTTGATACTGAATTGAATAAATTAAGCAGCAAAGGTTTTGCATAAAAATGATTAACAAATGCTTCAGACAGACTCCCCCATGAGATGCCTGTCACCATGATTTGTTATTTATGTACTTAAAAAGAAGGGCAATAGATCTAGTTCTTGTCCCTTAGGTGTTTGCTTTCTACTGAATAAACAATTTACACAGAGCAACTGATACCAGAACAAACTTATGGCATAAATTTAGTAATTCCTCATTATATTCTGAAAGTTTTACATAGGTCAAAATGTGTTTATTTTATAAGGTAAAATTATTACCCTTTTTAATACCCAATGTTCACCATATTATTAGAGAAACAAGGTAAGAATATAAAGGTTAAGAAATGTTCTTATAGGGGTGCCTTGGTGGCTCAGTAGGTTAAGCGTCTGCCTTTGGCTCAGGTCATGATCGCAGGGTCCTCGGATGGAGCCCCACATCACATCACATCGGGCTCCCTGCTCAGTGGGGAGCCCGCTTCTGCCTCTCCCTCTGCCACTCCCCCTGCTTGTGCTCTCTTACTCTCTCTGTCAAATAAATAAGTAAAAATGAAAAAGGAAGAAATGTTCTTATAAAGCAAAAAAGAAGAAAAGTCAAACAGAGAACAAGGAAACACTGCAATTAATAATTATCCATCTTAGCAAAACAGCATGTTTTATTTGGAGCAACTGTATTCTTCTACCATTAACAAACGCAATATTATGGCTTTCCGACATGGAGAAAAAAAGATACTTGAAATAACAACAATATGGAATATTTATACAAACACGAATTAACTTGACTTTCCCGGGAACTCTCCCTAGGGATAAAATGGGTGTGCGAGACTTTGGACAGGGTGGCCTTAAGATGAGTGTGTATAACAGGTTCAATTGATGGATCGTAAGAGCTGACAGAGATGGCTTCAAATTCAATTCATGTTCCAACTGTGTTCTAATTTGTGTTTGAGATGCTTAAAATTTATTATTTCTTATAGTTCTACTTGCTTGATATGTTTCTCTGGATACATAACCTTATATTTTTCATGGAAAAAAGTTTCAGGAAATATATATATATATATCAATTAGAAGTAGGATAAAAGAGAAGACTATGGCGGCATGAGATATAAACAGGGGGAGAAGGGCCCCTATGAGAAAAACCTATGATGAAAGTTACTATGGGGCTTCCAATACCTTACACTGAGAGAAGCAGGATCCAGGGTAATCTGTATTTTCTCTCAGCCACCACACATTACGTGTTAAAAGGATGCCTCTCATTGACACCTTTCCATTTCTGTAGCCGCTAGAGGCACAAAAGGAACAGGACCTCAGCTACATAATGTTAGGATATATCTATGATAAAGGAGAGCTGAAAATGCTGCATCATTTGCTGAAGGATATATAGTTCTGTCTTGCAAGAATTTGAATTTTTGAATACCATATTATGAAATTTAAAAATTTATGAAGAAGGAAATTAAGAAATAATGGTTTAATTTATGACAATTTTCAAAATATTTTCTTCAAATATGAATTCTCTCAATCTTCTTTCTTTGATAGTAGTTGAAGACTTGAAATAATCACACAGTGATTCTCTTTAGCTTTCCTATATTATCATTCCAATGAAATTAATTTAAATTAATATCTACATCAGATTAGAGAAAAACAAATGGGAGACAGCATGAAATGTGGGAGGTTTTGCATGTGTTACCTTGGTATTGCTTGGCTAATGGGGAGACACATAACGTGGATGCAAACCGAATGTGGATATACTAAAACATCCTTACTTCGTTTTGTTTTGGTGCTCCAAGTCCCTTATCTTGGCCTCTCTTTCCCAAGAGTAGTCATAGAAGAATTTATTCTGATGCCTAATGACTGAAAGATTGACTCACATTGTGTCTTTATTAAGATTTAAATGCAATTTTTCAGAAACATATTTGCTAATCAGTATGAGCCTCCAAAGAATTTGCTAGAAAAAAGCTTGAAGAAATAAACGTTTACCTATCATTTACTTTGTGGCCAACACTATGCTAGGTAAAAAGGCCCTGCCTTTACAGAACACAAATTCTAGCTGAAGACTGGAAAATTAACAACCGCGGTACTCTAAGATTAATTTTAGTGTCTGTTATTTGTTTGTAAGGTACGAATATAATAATAATTATTATTCTGAAACATTCCACATCCCACACAAACCCTAACTATAATGCAAACAGAAGTTTAGCCTTCATTATTTTAATTTTATTTGTTCAAAGGGAAGAGTTTAATTTTTAAAACTTAATGAAAATATTAGCATTTTGGTTTACGATTTACTTGCTTGTAATTTACTACATGCTCCTAAAATCAAAAAGAAAGTATTATAAGCAAGTACTTATCTTGATCATATTCTCATCATAACCCCAATCTCTGATGAAACATTTGTTGTTGTTTTTTAAAGATTTTTATTTATTTATTTATTTATTTATTTATTTATTTATTTGAGAGAGGGAGAGTGAGAGAGAGCACAAGCGGGGTGAGGAGCAGAGGGAGAGGGAGAAGAAGACTCCTTCTGAGCAGGGAGCCCAACACTGGGCTCGATCCCAGGACTCTGGGATCACGACCTGAGACGAAGGCAGATGCTTAACTGACTGACCCACCCAGGTGTCCCTCTGATGAAACATTTGTTGGCCTAGACCTCACCCTCCACACATGATGTGGGTCATAAGGATAATTCTATAATGAAATAACTATATTACTGTGGTATTACAAGTAATACTAAATTTGGTGCTTCTCTTTCCAAAGATTCACCCAAAGATAATACTGAAAGAAGCCAGAGTCTTGTCATACCAAGGTGAATGGTTTTACATATTTACAAATAGCTTTTATTTAAATATATTCTCATTTTTACATAGGGAATTGATACAACAAATGCATAAAACATGTTGTTTTTGAGTTCACTAATTTAGTTGATCTTAAACTGTGTTTAATAATACCGTATTACTATTGATAAAAAATAATAAATTTCCAAAATGCCATTATAATATCTGGTTTTTAAAATAAGGTTTTAAATAGCATTCTGACATCATCACTTCCATAAATTGCATTAGCTATGGTATCGGTGCCCACAAGTAAGTGTAATTCAGCCACAAAGCCATTTGAAGCCATCTTAAAATTCAGTGAAATGTAAAAAATGATGCCTATTCAAATACGAATAGACACAAATTATTTAAACATTCAGCATGTGCTATTCTCAAAAGAAGTCAGCTTTTGGCAAAATGGACACATTTTTTAGTTCATAATGCATGTAAAAAGTAGTTTATGCATCCATACATATTATTTGTGGCTTAGCTTAAAAGTCATTTCTTTAGCAGAGTTTCTTACATTGAAATTTTCTGTAATATGTTCTCTTAGCACTTCACTTTTTTCTAGCATTTGTCACAAATTTTAATTACAACATCATTAACTTATTATCTGTCTCCCATTAGAGTGCCTGCTTCGTAAGTACAGGAACCATGTCTGCTTGAAGACTTACAAAGTATTTGCTGAATATATAAATGAAAGAAAGCATTAATAGAAGTGGTTTAATTCATATTTAATCAAAATGTTCTGAAACATTAAAAGGAGGCCTCTCTCAAAAAGTTGCACATTTTGTGGGGAGCTAACAATTTATAGATAGCATATTAAAATTCTCCCTCTGCCCATATATTTTGACAACAATTACCATTTTAAAATGCAAATCATTTTTAAATAATGAGGTTAGCCTAGCAAAAATGACATCATTTTTTCTTTTTCCTAATGTTTAATACTAGGTTCCAAGGTGAAAGATTCTAAAGATCAAGAAATATATATATCCGAAGCACAATGTAGCTTAAGCCAGAATATGCCTGCTTCTGGACTCTCAATGTCAATATTTTATTGATCATTGGAAAAAGTGAAAAAAAAAGATTTGGTTCTCAAGATATCATTTTATAAAGTAAACTTCATTGCTATAGTTTATAGATAATAAAATCTAGTTATTTTAAGTGCAAATTCTATGCACTGGACAAGTGCATACATTCTTGTGTATACTAATGTATTCATCACCACAATAAAATAGAAACCATTACTCCAAAATTCTTCCTCATGCTCCTTCCCTGTCAGTTACTCACATCACTGACCTGGGCACAACTGGGGAGTTGCATGGTATGAGTATGTTTAACTTCATAAGAACCTGCCAAATTAGGAAAGGCAGAAAAAGGAAAACTTTCTAAGTAAAGCTTATGAATTTAAAATTACACATGACAAATTAGTAAAAGACTGGCTTTATCACCTATAATCTTTCAAAAAAGATAAACAGATAAGAAGAACACGCAAATGAAGTATAATTAAACTAATAGGCTTCCTGCAACTGTCATGGCCAACCCTTCTATCTTTACCCCTAACGGACCTGCACTTTCCCTTCTCAGGAAGTCACAGACTGTGTCCTGGGGAGAGGTTATCTTGAGGCCACAAGAAATATTTTCACTCATACAAAAAAAAAATTTTTTTAGCTGAACACTGTAAGAATACTCAGAACTTTCCATTTTATCATCAGTAACTAAAAACTGCCTAGCCTCACCACCCAACAAATCCACCCCATATACTAAAACTGGGTAATTCTGTGTTCTAGAAAACATGGCAGGAAAAGTATAACATCACTAAAAGAAAACTTATCAGGTACTCTTGATGTTCTTGTACAAAGTAAAATGAAAAGGAACTGATCTTTGACTAAATCTTTTCCAACAAAAATATCAACCACTTTCAAACAACAAAAATTGGATAATTATTTCTATTTAAGATATTAAACCAACTTTCTTCAGAAAATCTTCATGAGTAGATAATCCTTAGATATTTTCTGCTGATTCCAATAAGAAAAGTAAGCAAGATTCTCCTAGATGCCTAAAAACCCTAACTGTCACATTGTCAATCAAGTATTTTATTTTTTTTGTCTTTTCATCTCTGTGATTGATAGCTTTATACTTTCAACATTTCCTATCATATCCCCATACCGATAATAATAATGGTCTTGGTCTAGGAAACTTTGTTAGGAAATTTCATCACTCTACCATTTATCTTTCCCAAATTATTGTTAGTACGGCCAACTTAAAGAATTATGGGATATACCACCATATGCCAACCCTTGAAAAAATTCATATTATGGAAACACCTGATACTAATGTTACTAAAATGAATTTTGTTCAAGGATCTTCTAAATAACTTTAAGAAATCTTATTGTGATATTTATTAGTAAACATTCCTGACATTATCTATTACTATACAGATCAACTGGAGCTGCCCAACTCCAAAATTTTACTGCAGCTAGGATTGTTTTCCATGTTGTTTTCCTTTTAGTAAAACTATAAATTAATATGACTTAGAGTTGAAAATGTGTTGGTTTCTTGGCATTTTCAGAAAGCCTATCTATGTAAAAAATGTGCTATTTTTGCAACCAAATATTAAGAATGAAATTTCCTTCTGTAATGGAACTTGTACTTGTTTTTGACATGTAACACTTGATTCAGAGTCTTGGCTTAGAGAAGCACGATCTCTTTTTCAACTTAAATGAGATTATTTCAGTTTTTCCTCTTGGTACCTGAAAAGGAAGAAAAATGTTGTTCACAAATGTAAAAGTTGGGATTTTTTTCTTTTTTTTCTTTTTATGAATGGCAGAATTCCCCTTTTAATAGAAATTGCTAGCTCACCTACGGAGAGATCAGTGTACAATCTTTAGTGTACAATTAATCTGGATTTCACACACTTAGCCCTCATTTCCCTGAGGAAAATTCTCAAACCGAGCAGAAGATTCAGAAAAAGGCTTTATTTCTAATATAATCTTGCAGTTGTGTTAAAAGAGTGGGAAAATATTGTTCTATTTCTTCAGTTCTTCCAGACAATTCTCACCACAATTTGGGACTTGCTGATATCCTTTGGCACTCACAAGCCTAAGCATCGGTGGAAACATATCAAGATTTAAGTCCATAAAATAATTTTTTCCAAATATCTTTTCCTTTTTAAATTCAAGAATCTTGTCACTTGAAATAAAAACATTTCTCTAGGATATCACAGAGACTTCTACAAATAGTTCAAGTGATAACAACTATCTGCTAATTAAGGCTAGTTTTCCAGCTCTTCTTCGTCTTGAAAGCACTCTGGAAAATATGGCTTATCGTTTTTGTAAAACTACTCCTGCAATTCATCTTTCAACTCAAACACCTTAAGAACTTGAAGCCTCTTCCTCTGATGAGCCACCGATGTCTACATGTATCAGGTGACTTAGGCTTCTTCAGGCTTTCACACATTTTTTTTTAACATCCTTGAGTGAAATATTTAAGAAATACAATCCATTCTTTTTGGTGTCATCTAGAACTATTTCTTTTCAACTACACGAATTTTTGACACAGCATCTCCCTGTGAAAAGAGCAGTATATTTTAATAAAGTCAGGAGTTTCTTATAAGGGAGGCAAAACCTCTCAAGAGGCCAAACATCCTTGTAGACACAAACATAGTAATTCTCAGACAGGCATTTTGTTTCCACATAGGAAGACAAACTATTAAATATATTTTGCTACTTTCTTGTTTCAGGTGTTATTTGTGGGAGACTATGCTGCATTGAATTTTACCACCGCTTACCAATCTGACAAATACTACAGCATGGCATTTAGCGGTGAAATCTGTTGACTCATCAACCTGCATTGAGAAGATGCTGTTTTCAGTTTATTACATGAAACCTCTTCTGTCTCAGATGACATGTCATCAATACCCTGATGTAAAATACTGTTTGCGAGTGGGAACTTCTCAGTTTCTCATTTTGCATCATGTGTCAGCATTTATTTTACTTTTGTGTATAAAGCAATCAGACTTTTAGCTGCAAAATGCTGTGATTTTTAACAGCACATCCTTAATTTTGTCGGAACCCCTGCTGCTCTTTTAAGATGTCCACCATGTACATAACGCTATGGAATAAGACTTCTTGAATTGCTAGTCCAGAGAAATCCATTGATAAGTAGCTTTCATTCTGAAGTGTGATTTTTGTGCACGTGTTCTTTGTGGTACTAGTGCTGTGACTAGCGTTGTGACTCCAGAAATGGTTCTTTTTAATCACTAACCTTGTAAGAATTGTCTGTACACCTAGGCCTAGAATTTCCCTCTTTCATTTCGCTCCCATCTCACTGTTTCTTCACACAGAAACTCATTTAATTGCAACAATAACATTTGCCATTTTAAAAATCCAGTTCAAATAAATCAAAGTAAAAATTTTGGAAATCCATTTTACCAAAAGTGAAATAAAGACATTCTTGTGCCCTCTACTATAAATTCAGTTAAAAAGTTCAACTTTTTTTTTTTTTAAAGATTTGTTTAGGAGTGCCTGGGTGGCTGAGTTGGTTAAGTGTCTGCCTTCCATTCAGGTCATGTGGGACTGAGCCCCACATCGAGCTCCCTGCTCAGCAGGGCGACTGCTTCTCCTTCTCTCTTCCCACCCCTGCTCGTGCTCGCTCTCTCTCTCTCTTAAATAGATAAAATCTTTAAAAAGAAAAAAATATTTGAGAGAGAGAGAGAGAATGAGCAGGCGGAGGGGCAGAGGGAGACAGAGATAATCCTCAAGCTGACTCCACACTGAGCATGGAACCCCACACAGGGCTCAATCCCAGCACCTGGAGATCATGACCTGAGCCAAAATCGAGTCAGCTGCTTAACCCACCGAGCCACCCGGGCACCCCAAAAAGTTCAACATTTAAGGTAAAATGAATTAATATTATAATTGTTGATATCACCACAAAGTGTGATGAACCACAGTGTTATGTTATTATTTTCCTATGAAGAAAGTGTACTTATCAAAATTTTAAAAATTGTATATATAATTTTTTTATAATTTCTTTCTCATTGTTTATAGTCTGTATTTGATGACACACTGACATCATACCTTCCTCTAATTCTTTAAGCACACATATCATTAATTCTTTAAACATATTTATAATAGCAGCTTTGAATTTTTTTGTTACTAATCACTCTAAAGCCAGTTTACATTGCCTTCTTTTTCTCTCCTGTGTATAGGTTATTCCTCCCTAATAATCTAAATACAGATCATTTCTTTTCTTGACTCTTACTTTTGTGTGTATAAAATTGGATATTCAGCTAATTAATTGTAGCAACTCATATTGCAGCAATCTGGACACAGAGCCCCCCTCCCCCACCTCTAGGACTTGTTGCTATTTACTTATGCTGTGCATTTGATTACCAACTCATCTGAACCACATCAGTGAATTCTATTCCCCCTGTAATGCCACTGGTCAGAGGTCAGCCTTGGGCATACTCATGATCAATATGAACCCCTCTCCCCAGCTCTGCGATGACAGTGGTTTCAGCTGGGCTCTCTTTGTGTCTTTCTCTGATCTGTTTACCTTCTAGCTTTTGTCTCTCCATTGGTATTACACTCTTCTGTTAGCCTCTACTAACTGCTAGCTGATTCCTCTACCGTTTTTAACAATGCACTGGGGCGAGCATAAATTGTTTCATGGTCTAAAAATTAAATTCAAACCCTTTTGCTGGGTTAGTTAAGGAGGCGAGTTTTTGAGGCTTGCTCTGGATCCAGGGGGCTCTTCTTAGATGTCTCTTAACTTCATTCTCTCTGACAAGTTTCTAGCTGGTTTGAGGTTTAGCTGTTATTCTCATGAGCACCTAGCTTCTTCTTTACAGCTCACTGCTAAAATCTCCATTGTTCCTAATTGCACCCTTAGAACTAAATGTCCCAACACTTTTTCCAAATATTCAGTCTCCAGTAAAGTCAGTACCTTTCGGGAGAACTAGAGTACTGTCTGTTCTCATGGCCTGCCTCTCCCACTGGACAGAAACCCTGTGCTATCCAGACGTTGAGTCACGTGGAACAGTCTACTTCTTTCCACATGACACACCCGCTGAGCCGAGTGCTGGGTGGGTCAGGAGCCTGTAGTCTTCTCCGTCTGCCTCTCCTGGTGTGGAAACTGGCCAACAATCATGCCAGAGTGAGGGCCATCAGAGCACTGTCTTCTCAGCCTGCCTTGTTCAGGGCAGTTTCTGCAGTATAGTTAGAGGCTGGGTGATGGAAGAAGGGAGCCTCAAGTATCTCGGCAGCACTTACCTAAGAAAGAACTCCTCTGAAATGAGTTGGAGATGAGTGGCAACCTTTAAGCCATTCCTGAAGAGAAACCATCACTGAAGACTGGGAGCTGGAGGGAACGAGAGGGAAACCCCATCTTTTTGATTGCACCCACCCTTGATAAAAGCATCCATCATGCTAAGCTGAAGATGGGTGAGGGCGCGGATCATGGCTTAGATGAAACAGGTTGTCCTTGTTCTTACCATAATTAAGCATATTTTCCCCACCAAAGGAAAAAAAAAGTGTTCCCTCATTTTTTGTGTGCTCTTAGGACAATTTCCAGAGATATTAAAATGGTGTATGTGTCTGTGTGTTTATAGACTTTCAGTATGACTGTTGCCCTGGAAAGAAGGTTTACAGAGTCCTCCTGCCACCATTCTAGAAATGTTTCTTGTTACAGAGTAAACTCCTGATTTAAAATGCTGAACTATAGCAATGCACAGTCCTATCACATAGTGTTATGAACACACCCAACTACAACAAACTACGCCTTACTAATGAAATATTTTATTTTATAATGAATTTATACTCTCTGAAAGGTACAAGTTTCTTCATATATTTATTTGCCACTTTATAATATCCAATGTATGTGAGATACCATTTTAAGTATTTTTATAATTATCTTTGGTGCAACAATGCTTTCTTAGCTATAAGTATACATTCTAATTATCTGTCAGATTTCTTTCCTGTAATTTGTTTCTTGTATTCTACTTTTTTCTTTTTTTGACATAAAGAAACTCTTAATTGTTCTTTTGTGAATTCCTTCATTGTTTATGCTTGGAAAAGACACCTCTTTTGAGAGGCTTGGAACATATGTCAGATTTAACTTATTTTATTCATCTGATAATTATCTTTATGGCCACGTTGAAGCAAGGGCTACGCAGATTTTTACTTTTCAAAAAATCTAGCCTCTGATCTAGCTTCTTTAAGTATCATCTATTAATGTGAGAGGAGATGACATCTTTTCTTCCTATGTGAAGGTAGTGTATACTGTTTACTATGGTCTCCTTATATTACACTGATTTAATCACTGATGTTTTGTGTTTCAATATTTATTAGGCAAAATTTCATGTATTTTTTCAAAAATTTCATCATTTTACCCTAATCTTTCTAGATATAAGAATCATGTTATAAAATGGAAACATTATTTTTGTTAAGAACTCAGTATTACATAAAATTCAGATGGGAAGGATCCAGGAATGCAGGTATTTGGGGGCAAAACATTTCAAACAGAAGAAATTCCAACTGTGATTAGGTGGGAGAATGCTTAAAATGTTCCAAAAAAACAAACGAACAAATAGAAAATGGCAAAGTAGCTGGAATGGAGTGACAGAGAAAAGTATTGGGGGATGACATCACAGAACTAACAGTGGCAGGAGGCCATGTCACATGAAAACAACTTTATTTTCTAGTGAAATAGGATGCAGTAGATTGGTTTTAGACAAAAGTAAAACAAAAACAATGATAAAGAGAAGGAAGAATTGCAGAAGCAATATACTCTAACAGAATCTTGTGCAAAAGCAGAGAGCTCGTCCCAGTAAGGATCAAAGACATTTCATCCATGATATACAGAAGTCATGGGAACAGACTGAAATGGCAAAGCAGTTAATGAGAGTTCGTAGAAATTCACTTCCAATTGTTTCAATTTTCTTACTAAACTAGGTCTAATTGTCATCAGCTATGAGTGAAATAGGGCATGTTGAAAGATTCAGAAGAGAAAAGAAAATATGCAATTACTATCTAAGGAAGTGAGGAACAGATTAGACTAATGTCTATAGACTAAGAATAAAGTGTTTTATTTTTATGCTTTGTCCATTTTTGACCAAAATTTTATTTACCAGATAAAATGCCAAAAATGTCTTGTAATTAGTCTACAGATTTCCTGTGTTGGTTTGCTTAATTGGTCTGGTTTTGATACCAGATTTATATATGCCAGCATCACACAGTTAATTTGGTAGGATTCATTTGATGGATATTCTGGATTCATTTTTAAAGCATGGGAATTTTCTCTCATCAGAAAGTTTGAAAGAAAATACTGAAGAAACCATTTGGGCTGGGACATTTGTGGAAATAATATTTTATCAATTAAAAAAAATTTCGTGGGGCGCCTGGGTAGCGCAGTCGTTAAAGCGTCTGCCTTCGGCTCAGGGCGTGATCCCGGCGTACCGGGATCGAGTCCCACATCGGGCTCCTCTGCTGGGAGCCTGCTTCTTCCTCTCCCACTCCCCCTGCTGTGTTCCCTCTCTCGCTGGCTGTCTCTCTGTCACGTAAATAAATAAAATCTTTAAAAAAAAAAAAAAATTCGTGGTCTCCAAGGTTATCTACTTCATGAATACTTGTAACTTATATTTTGAAAAATTATCCATTCAGTTTTATGATAGGATATAATTTGTCTTTTAATTAAAAATAATAATTAAAAACTCTTTTATCTCTAGTCTGGATTCATTTTCCACTGAAATTATTTTCACTATCCAAACTGTCTTTTTTTTGTGAAATAAAGCCAAAAAATTACATTAAAGAGTGATGTAATATTCAAATATATTTACTTTGTATGTTGAAAATAGATAATCAATGAATACTGCATATACATTCAAGTACTTTGCCTGTTTAGAATTTAGCCCCATTCTGCCAAGAATGAGATAACAAATAAAAACTAACCCTGGGAATGTTATTAAATAAGGATAATTATGACCCTTTCATGACGGGACTTTAAATCCTGTCATCAAGTAAATCCACTGTGAAAAAGTATTTTTATGCTCTTCAAAGCATGAATGATTTAACACATTTTTACATCCTACAGTACCTGGACACAATAAGATAAGTTAAATATGGAACTGCAACCTTTACTTCAATTTTGTTGCTTTTATGTATTTAAACCTGACCATTAATGCACTTTCGCTGATTTAATTTCCTACACAATCATACTTAATTGCTTGCCATGTCGTATAATGTTCAATAAAGCAAAGCAATGAAGCAAAAAATAGCAGGACCTCTTAGAAAGGTTAAAAGGAAACCTGTATTAGGACAAGAGTGAATAACACCTCCATTCTAATTACCATTGAATGGCTGAAGCTTATAAATAGTGAAAACTCACATTAACTCTATTAAAAGGTAAGCTGAGACCTTATGTGGTCAGGTAAATGAATAAAACTTAGTACTCATATTACTTCTTAATGTTAACTTCTACTTATTATCAGATTTTTATCCAAAAGATACGTCTCAGTAATAGAACCGTATGATACAATTTTATGTATAGTTTTTAAAAAGTTATGAAAATATAACATAAAGAATACATGAAGTTGAAATATATCACAAGATAACAATTCTTATTCATTGGTTCAGAAAACTTTCTGAAACACTATAAACATATTCTTTTAAGAAGAATTGGCCATGGGGCGCCTGGGTGGGTCAGTTGGTTAAGCGTCTACCTTCGGCTCAGGTCATGATCCCAGGACCCTGGGATCCAGCCCCAAGATGGGCTCCCTGCTCAGTGGGGAGCCCGCTTCTCCCCCCCCCCCCCCCCCGCCTGCTGCTCTGCCTGCTTGTGCATGCTCTCTCCGTCAAACAAATGAATAAAATCTTTAAAAAAAAAAAGAATTAGCCGAAAAATTGTTTCATAATAATTTCCTTATTTCCTCAGTCCCTTTCAGCCACTTCTTTCTCTAGTTAGCTAGCTAGCTTGCTAGCTATCTATTTACTTGGGCTTACTGTTTCCCTCCCATGCCAGCAGTCTTTTTGTCCGAAGTTAAGAATCTCATTTGTCAGTTTTTAAAACTTTATTTTACATCAATTTTCATGCATCTATTCTCATGTTTAAGGTACTTATATTTGGAAGTACATTAAATTGTATGGTTATCACAGTAGTGATAAAAAGTCACAAAATATATTATTTAAGGTGCCTGTACCAATGCCATAAGCTGTAGACAAATGTGGGCATTTTAAGCTATGTGGAAGCACGGATAGAATTTGAATATTCAAAGAAGGAGAGGAGGTATATTCCAGAAAATGGATACAAAATGGGAATGCACTTGGAGTTGAAATCAGTATGAAAGTTAGAGGTTTAGTTATTAGTAAAGTACTAATTTTTAGGGTGGGGGTGGTGGACAAAATTATAGTGCTAATATCAAATGTTTGCAATTTGGTGAAACTAGTTGAAAGAAACCACTGAATTATTTTTGCAACTTTCCATAAATATCTAATTATTCCTAAATTAAAATATTAAATATATTAAAACAACAGTTTTGATATAGTGTACATGCATTTCCTTATTTAATAACAAGAATTGGCAGCAAGCATCATAGACATAGCAATACCAGAATAATAATAATATCTGAGTGTAAATAATATTTCTCTATATGTGGAACAACTATAACATTTTAAAGTGACTATGATTTCTATTACTGATGAAATTACAAACATAACTAAGTTATTATTTTTTTTAAAGCTTTAATTTATTTATTGGAGAGAGAGCAGGAGCAGGGAAGAGAGGGAGAAACAGGCTTCCCACTGAGCAGGGAGCCAGAAGCAGGGCTGGATCCCAGACCCTGGATCATGACCTGAGCCAAAGACAGATGCTTAACCGACTGAACCAACCAGGTGCCCCATAACTGAGTTATTTGAATTTTTTCTCTACATTAATAATTGAAAGAAAAGCTGAATTTAAATGGAAGTTCATGAAAATACACATACACATTTCCCCTCATTCAGTTCCATAAACCTTATTCATGGACCTTATATTAGGAACCCTGATCAAATGTTTTCCAGCCTCAAAAATAAAGACCTATCTCTACACTTCTGACTATACCCCATTTCTCAGTTTCTTATTTCATCAAAACTTCTTAAAAGAAATATTTACTCTGGGTCCATTTCCCAACTACAATCAGGAACTCAAATTCTGACTTTTTAAAACAAAATTGTTCTTGTAAGTTTAGCAACAAATTTTATTCGCCAAACTTGCTTGTCATCTCTTTGTCTTTTTCTTATTCAAATTATGAATAGCATTTTTACCTAGTTTCACCATTCTGTCTGACTCGTTTTCTTGTTAAAACTTTCTTGATACCCCATGCTCCTAGCTCTCCCATCTTCACACAGGTTCCTCATCTCAAATTCTCTGACTCCTCAGTTTTTTCTTTTTGGCCTCTCCTCATACATGACTGGAGGCCACTAGAATAGAACGTATGCAGAAATCCATGCCTGTATTGTTCACTTAGCATAAGGAATGGTGAGTGGTAAAATTCTGGACACCAATAATTATTTTTTATATAAAATGCTTCTTTATGGATATGGATAGACGCCTACACTGTGAAAATACTACTTCTCAAAATGCAATGTTGTGGCCTGAGAAATTACATACTTTAGACTACTAGAATTGAGTGTAGCAAAATCATGTAGTGGGATGATAATTCCAGTCTTTGCTAACCACTAATATGGTACCTAATTTCTTTCAGTGAAACAGTTTTACTCTGGTTTTATCTCCAATGCATATCTTGTGCCTAGAAGAGTGCCTGGGGGATAGTGGCTGCTTCATGTTCTGTTGAATTAATAAATAAATGCATGAGCAGTCACGGTCTGTGCCTACTTCACATTCTCAGATCACAGAAACAGGAGCTCCGAATGGAGAGTTTAGGCAGGTAGAAGAGAGGAAATCGATATGATCTACATACTAAGTTAGTATCTTTTGCCAGAAACTGAAGCATCAAGCTCATTATTTGTATAATGTGAAAGTGAATAAAGGAAACCTCATTTAAGATGGAGCTGTGAAGCCAGTTGGGGGAGCTCTCTTGCCTACCACCTGTCAGTCATTTGCAGATCTTATCAGGAAAAAGCCTACTTGACTCCTCACCAGGAGGAAGAACTTCCCCTTGTCCAGCAAACAATCTCAGTCAAAAAGAGAATACCACAAGTCAGCCAATGAGAAACCAGTGCAACCCCTGAACTCTTGCTTTCTTCCGATGGACCTTCATTCAAAGTAGTCCCTCCTGACTTCCTCTTTTTCTCTATAAAGTGGGTTCCTCTCCTCTGATCTCCAACTTGCCTATGGTTTGCCATAGCTTGCATATTCTGAATTACAATTCCTCTGCTATTTCCAAATAAACCCGTTTTGTTGGTAAAACAACTGGCTCTCCTACTTTGAATACTGAGACACTCAGGGTTGCCTGGGTGGCTCAGTTGGTGAAGCTAGGGACTTGATTTTCCCTCAGGTCATGACCTCAGGGTCCTGAGATCCACCCACAAGTGCTCCTTGTAGGGAGTAAAGCCAGTTTAAGATTCTCTCTCCCTCTGCCCCTACCCCCCTCACTCTCTCTCTAAAACAAAACAAATCAAAACAAAACCTATTAGCATTTCTTTTAATTTTACTAAATTTTAGTCACATTAAATGCATTATTTTTCAGCATTTCTCAGGTGACATTTAATAGCCTATATCACTATTTTGTTAAAGAAATTTTATTTTAATAACCTGAAAGACAGAATGTATGTAACATTATTTGAAAGACCTCCACTGGCTTCAAGAGATAAATAATATAGAGAAGTCTATTACCCCATTCTGACAAAATAATATTTTAAATATCACCTAAATGTGTCAGAAATAAATTGCCTTAAAGAATTATCTTCACAAATAACTTTCAATCTACTTTTAAAAGAAAAAAAATGCTGTAGGTATCCTAATATATTTTCTAGAATGTCACAGGATGCAATTAAGTGCTTCTACTTAATAACTTTGTTCATTGGACAACAGTGGGTAACTAGGGGATATTATAAAAATGTTTACCATTGTCTATCAAATTAAGAAATTTAGCAAGTAAAACTAGAGACAAAAATTGTTTGTTCCTGTCTTTCTCTATGTCTCATCAAATCATGTCTGATTATAGCTAGATTCCCTAGTATTTAACTATTATTGAATGCAGTAATGAAAGAAGCCATGGAGATACTTAATTATCCACGCAGTGGGTGTCCAATGGAGAAGCTTCTTTTTAACCTTTTCCTCTGTGATAAGATAATTACTGTCTGGTGCAATTGCTACTAATATAAATATTCACTGATTGTAAACTGTGGCCTAAAGGCTGTTACTGATAAAAGCTTCTCTGTGACCCTGTGGGGGTGCCATTGCTCATTTCTAAACAAATAAGGCCTCATCAACCAAAGAACCATCAGTGTTTCCATATCCAGAAAATTTAAATAAAATTAGGAGATAATTTCTGGTGAAGCATTATGAATCTATTTTACTAAATCAAATATTCAGTAATGTTTCTTACTTTTTATTTAAAAGAGACCAGAATCATCATCCATGAGAATATGAGTCTGTGTTAGGATGATTATCTTGTTATATTTTCATACATTATTTTGAAAATGTAATGCACATTCTTCTCTGCAGGCAGTATTTCTAACCACCTATACTGTGTAAGGAAATATTTTCTTACTCAGAGTAGTGGGATCAATTAGCATATTCCTAATATACTAAATACTTAACAAAATATTGATGATAAATACCAACAGATGTTACATGTATGCTTCATCAATTCAGTGCTGAGAAATGTTAAAGATTTTGATCCTTAGAGGTTTCATGGTTCTTTTGAATCAACAGAGATAGAAGTTTGTCCAATTTGGATTTGATGCAGTATACTATACTTTATGCAGTCCTGCTCAAATTCCTTGAGTATTGGTAGTTCATGTATGTCAGGACTTACCTTCCTTTGAGAATTAGAATATGTGACTAAAGCTCCCCATTATGAATCCCATTATATTGGATAACAAAATGTGTACTGTAACAAGCTGTGAGAAAGAATATTTTAAAATAAAAATATTTTTTGTTCCCTGATTTTTTGGTACAGAATACATGCTCCAAAGGAAGCACCATTGCTTTCCATATTCATGAGTAAAGCATATCCAGCATTGAATGCCAGTATAGTTCCTTTATGAAGATTAGGTAAAAGGGACTTAATAAGGTATTAATTAGCACATGAAAATATTCAAATTTCCTTATCTCCCAAATCCTCCTAGTGGGACATTTGCAGCTGTTTCTCCAAATTTAGCAAACTCAACATCTCTCTACTCACTGAACTTAAAATTTGCCCTTATTTGGAAGGCACTAATTTCCCTGCCATCCTCTTGAGTTGTGGTTCTTTCCTCACAGCTTAGTAGGAAGAGAAACTGGATCACTGTCCCTGCTGTCCACTGCTCATTTGAAAAACCATCCCCTTATCTTTCTGCAAAAAGTCCAGTAAACGAACCAACAACTCTGCCTTTGGAATGGGGAGCCATGTCATTCATTTAAAAATTTTCCCCCACACATCAACAATTTTTATCTGCTGATCTCCTTCAAAATTATTTTAAAATTTAGAACTTGATCCAGTTTTCTTCTCCATCCAATCCTTGCCATCATCAATAATAATTTCAAAATCATGGACTCTCAGTTGCTCAACCAATTCATTTCTGATTATTTTCCCTTCCTTTGCTCCTCTATTGCTCCCCTTTCTGGAAAAATCATAGAATTGATCATTGTCAGTATTTATAAATGCTCCACTGAAAACCCAATAATTCAAATATTTCATTCCTTGACTACTCTTACTCTTTTTACATTGCTTGTTCTTCTATCCCCATCACGGCCCAAACTAAACTCACTCTTTTGACTTTCTATCATTGACAGGACAAATTAGCACCATTTAGTGAGCCCTCTCTTTCCTTCATGTCTTGTCCACACCAGTTTTCATATTCTGTACTTTCAGGAACACTTTAGATCCTATTTGCTTATTATATCAATCTAGTGCAAAACCAACCCTGGGTTGACACAGTAATTCTCTGTCTGTGCCTATATCCAACTGTTACCTATTCTGGGAGAAAGTCATGGAACAGAGCATATCAGTTTCATAAAAACTCAAAGCAACTAGAGCTCTAACTGAAAAATTAGTCTATAGTTTTTGCTAGCCATTCAACTACATTTCCCAAAAAATATATTTCAAACTCTACCTCTGCACTGTATGGATGGAGGTTTCTGTGATTTATCCTGCATAACGAACCACCCCAACCTGCATGTTGTTTTTGAGACTTGGGGTGCATGAGTGACCTTGGAAGCCAGGTTAGTTGACATTAGCTGGCTTCCAGGTCAGAACTGGCCCTTCTGGTCTGACACCAAAGCTGTAAATCTCGCCTTGCATCCCCTCTGGCTCCAGGTTGCTGGCCCCCGGAATGGAATCTGGGAGGGGAGGCAAGCACATACGGCCCAGTCTTCTTGAAGAGGTAAAGACATGATAACATAGGAATGCAACTTGTTCCATATTGCACATGGAGGCAAACACATGGTTAACTTCAGACCTCGTCATTTGCCCTATAAATACGACCCTTACGGAGATGGTCAGTTGGAAGTCTCACCTGAGGGAAGGACCCTCCGCCCAGCCCTCTCGGTCGGGACTCTAGCCTGGCTGTCTCCACGGTACTTCCCCAGCTAATGAGGTAAGTACCTGATTTGATGTAACTGTCTTATTCTCCTTTACTGTTTTCTATTGCCCTCATCTGTGCACAGATTTCCATTTTCTTCCTTCTGTTTCTATTAGATTTTTACAATATCAGTAAAGTGGTTTTCCCCTGCAAAACTGAGAGTATGGCTGCTCTGAATCTTTCTTCAGAACAACCTCCCCACTTCCTTTCTTCAAAGCTCTCTTTCCCCATGCCTGCTAACTCATCCATTTCCTATATCCTCGCTCTGAAATGATTTTACTTCATAACATAAAATAAAAGCTCACTGATTACCAAAAATATAAAATTAAATAAATTTATTACCATCTTCTCTTTCCTCCGAAAAGCTGTACGATTTTTGGTAGTGCTGTTAGATAACAGTATATTGTCTCCTTCAAGTGGAATGAGTAACTTAACACATATTCTTTTCAATGGATGAAATGTTTCTTTATTCATATGAGTCCTTCACATCCTTCTCTCTCAGGCATTTTTTAAAATTATTAGTAAATATTTTTCTTTCTTATTTTCTCAGTTTTTCCTTGTATATTCTTATAATTTTTGCACATTCTCAGGAACCTTTCCTTAAAACTGAAGAAGAAGAAGAAGAAGAAGAAGAAGAAGAAGAAGAAGAAGAAGAAGAAGAGGAAGAAGAAGAAGAAACAACAGCAGCAGAAGAGGGAAGAGGAGGAGGAGGAGAATGGAAATGATAATGGAAAAAACAAAAACTCAGTTTCATATTACTTTCCAACTTCTAGTCATACTCTGCTTTTCTTGGCACCTAGATTTGAAAGTATGGTCAAACCTACTGCCTTGATTTTCTTTCATTTCTCAATCTACTCTAATATCATTACCTTATCACTCCTTTGTGATTCGTGATGATGATATCTCTAAATTCAATAGATATTTATTATAAAGACTTCCAGTTCTTCACCAGAATTTGTGTTGTTTTCCTTCTTGAGCATATAGCTTCTCCCTTAGACTTTAGATGTGGGTAAATAACAACAGTTCTAGGCTACGAGATTTAAGTTGATGTGTCATTTATGAGCCAACAATGTTAAGAAGGTGGGTTTCTCATATTCTTTTGTTTTCCTTTCTGTTGCATGGGCATAGACAAAGATGAGAGACACTGGGGATAACGGGAAATAAAACGTGAGAGAAACAACATCTCTGAGTCATCACATGGTGGAGATTCTTGCATCAACTAGGACCATATATTTGACAATACAGGATAAATGAGGAATACACTTTTATTCTGTTTGAAATACACATTTTTATGTCAAATTTCCTGTAGCCTACACAACCCTACAAATGCAATAATTTATTTGGTCTAAATATTTTGTCCTTATTATACTTGACATCAGCATTCAGCAACGCTGATTAGACCTCCTTCATTTCTTTGCTTTTCTATATAAAACACCACTGATATTCTCTTTACAGACTTTTCTACACTGTTATTAAATATTAGTGTTCTTCAAAGCTTGAGTGAGGAACTACTTTCTTCTTAATCTATTTCTTGAAGCAATGACTTCGATTACCACTTCTATGTAAAATCAGTGTCACATGATTTCCAGACTCATATACCCAACTTATTACTCATACCTTTAATGTAGCTTCACAAGGTCATGTCCAAATCATTGTATTTAAATATTGAAATTTTGATCAATGTCCATTTATCACAGTTATTCCCAAATATTGAGAAAAATTTGAAATGGTTACAAAAAGATTAACCTTCTGTAATTCTGGGAATCCTATGAAGTCATGTTGCCTTGCATTGTCTTTACGTTATTGACAACTCTCTAAGTAGTAGATAACTAATAGCAATCTACATTATTCTTGTTGATAGAGTTGCAACTAAACTTTGAGAGAGTCAATCGATTTCCATCCCCCATTGCGAAAGAAGCCACCTTTGCAACTACAAATTTATTTCAGCATTCCTGATTGCCTATATATTTGGCTATGCTTTTTTGAATGAACTGTTATCTTCTCAGTGAGTCAAATAGAGTTAACCAGGCTATAATGGTAAAGTTTTGGTGTATGTCCATTTTAAATTTGTTTGAATATCATGATTATACCTTTAAAAATATTATTTTAGTAAAAGTTATCATTGTCCATTAGGTTGGGCAAAATTGAAATAAAAACAACTTGAAATACTATTCCTCACCTATATCATCCATTCTAAATCAAATCTTGTTTTACTTCATAAATATTAAATTATTTTAGTGCAATCTATTCCCAATTGTTGTCACCTGAATCAAAATTATCATTATCTGTCCCCTGGACTGCTGCAGTAGATATCTCTCACCAATTCCCACCTTGTTCTAAATTGTTCTACACACTGTACACAAAGAAAAATCATTTCAAAATCCATTGTGGCACTTGCATACCTTTATTTTAAAAGTAAAAAAGATTATTGGGATAAAGCCCAGAATATTTAAAGTCTTGTGTGTTCTCCATCCCTCCTACCTCTGAGAATTCATCTCTTACTATACCTCCCACACTCTCTCACATTTGCCTTGTATCAGTTCCAATCTACATGAACCTTCAAAGAGCAGAAGCTTTGAAAAATATGGTTCCTACTGACTGGGAATGATCTTTCCACAAAGCCTTCTCCAACTGGTTATTTTTTACTCATAATATATGGTAACATCTGTCCAAGATTTTAAATAATGCCTCCAATCATAAGGGTTTTTTTTTTTCAAATAAAAAATGCATCTCTGTAGCAGGCTGAAAGTTCCAATTAAAAAACAGATTCGTGAATACATAAATTTTTTTGTCTATAACTCATTTTACTCGGCCACAAGTCTTCACTTCTGTTAAGTCACAGGAAATAATACATAATCTTCCTATTTGTAGTAATTTTCTGGTTTTAGAATCAATTTCAAGTTGTTGCTTCTTGTCAATCTGAGTTTTCAACTCATTAAATTCAAGATTATTCCTCCCCTTTCTCTGTGTGGATAATTTAAGTTTTTGGATAAGGAAAGCGGGGAGGTTATATATTATCCTAGAATGTGGATAGGATACCCTGACCACATGTGGCTGTTCTTAGCTCAACCTGGGCATTTGGTATTTTGTCAGTAACCAAAGGTGAGGTTTCTGGGCAACTATATTTTCTCATTAGAACGATCATGTGCTATTCATCCTTCTTGTCCTAACTCCTGGGCTACCTTGCTCTCCATCAATTACCTCAGCACTCTTAAGTCCCTTTTCTTTTCTGATAAAGGTAGGAAGTGATATAATACGTTACTACACGCATGTGCACACATACACACACACACACACACACACACACACACACACACACACACACGAGGTTTGGGGACACTGAAAGGGGAGAGATACAGGTGCTTTTTCTCAGGCATTCACTTCTCGATAAATCCCAATTATGTTTCTATCAATATGCTATGACTTTCCTGTGTTTTCTTGATCTGATTAAATTTCTAAAAGCAGTTGAGGCAAAAATACAATTTGACGTTTTTATTTAATACTTAGAGACTGGGCATTTTCAGGCAGGTAATTAAATTTATACTTACCTCTGCTTGAATGAATATAAGATATTATAGTGTGGGTTGTTATTGGAATCTGTTAAGTTTCAATTCTCAAATATACATATCCACTTTGTCTGAAATTTTCAGTCCAGTATCTTCATCTACCTATAGGTTATATATTAAACTCTATCAATATAACTCTTACATACTATTCTGCTCTAATATTGCACTCTTTCATAAGTATCTGACTTTGAAAAAACACATTCTATTGCTGGTTCATCCAATTACATGTGTGAACCTCCAGATGGTTAGGTTACTAATACGATGTTAAGTAAGAATTAGGGTGTGTGTGTGTGTGTTCTGTGCGTGTGCACGTGCACTCATGGGCGCACATGCATGAATGCACATATATGTGTCTAATTCTGAAGAGAAAATACTTTTTATTTCTTACTATTCAAACACTTTCAAGATCAATAAAGCCAAAAGGTTAATTTGAATACAAATAAAAGATTATTCTCAAAAGAAATGGAAAAAACAGCCTGGTTGCTTTACATAAAATCTGATGGACTTTAAAGTTTTCTCATTCTACTGTATGCTTCCATGTCAGGGAATGATCACATGAATCTTAAATGTGAAACTGTGTATTGAAAGTAAGATTTTAATTAATGGAACATTATTAATAGACTTCCTTTATCTTCAGAATGTTTATTTCTATTTCTTAATCCTTTTTTCAGAATAATATGAAGAGAATTTAACAATCTGATAAACTATATCTGTAATGCACAGAATTGTGCTTCCCTCCAAAAACATTCCATCTGCTGCAGCACTAACCTCCAATGTGACTGTTTTTAGAGACAGAGCCTTTAGGGAGGCAATAAAGGTTAAGTGATATCATACAGGTGGAGCCCTAATCCAATAGGACTGATGTTCCCATAAGAAGAAGAGATACCAAAAGTGTTCGTGTACAGATGAAAGGCATTGTGAGTACGCAGCAAGAAGGTGGTCATCTGCCAGGAAAAGAGGCTCACAAGAGACCAACTTTGCTGGAAACTTGATCTTGGACATCCAGCCTCCAGACTTGTGAGGAAATGAATTTCTCTTGTTTAAGCAACCTAATCTGTGCTATTCTATTTTTGTTATCTGTTATACCCCTAAAAAAGATGAATGAAATATCACTGCATAAAAATGTGCTGGAAAGGGAACACTTTCCAGGAAAATATAAAAAAAATTTAATCTCTAAAATTCTGGTAATAGTCTTGTTCCAACTTATCACTAGAAATATTTTAAACTGCAAGACAGTAAACAAAATAAAAATATTAAATTAAAGAGAGATGAATAATTTGTTCATTATCTAATTCATACCACATGTACCAATGAAAGGAAATCAATTAATTTCTGCCTAACTAGCTTCACTGAATAAAGACATTTTTATTAATGGGGCACTGGCTGGCTCAGTTGTTAGAGCATGTGACTCTTGATCTCGGGGTTATCAGTTCGAGTCCCATATTGGGTGTAGAGATTACTTAAAAAACAAAATCTTTTTTTTAAAAAGATATTTTTATTAATTATTTATTTGAGATGAGTCAAAATTAGAATGGAAAATGCAACTTTCATGTTTCGAAGAACTATTACAAAAGAAAGAAAACAAAACAAATAGAAGAAAAACTCTTACCGAACCATTGCAGAGTATAGGCGATTGAATTCAACATCAGAGAAAGGTCTTATAAAAATCAGAGTATAATCACTCATTTCTTAAGAGTCTTAAAGGCCCCTGTAACTTATTTAACATAACTGGTTGCTCTATAGCTCAGATGTTGCCTAAAGGAGATGTTTAAACCTAAGTTGTTCTGTTCAAAGTGGTAAAGTCAAGTGTCATTTTCCATCAGAGAAATAAGTCTTAATACAAGAAAAACAAGAGTGACATCTCAGTCCCCTAGCCTTCTTTTCTCCCTACTACTTTCTTTATCTGAACTTTGCTTTTTAAAACATTTTTTCTCATTATTTTGATTTTGAATATACATATAGGTCATGTTTATGAAAATACTGAACAACTTTAGTACCTCCTCCAATCTGACCTCTTCACCCACTGAGTTTAATATGGAAACTTTACATCTGCTATCTTCTGGATGAAACAGAATATCATGGATAAAAAGGATATTGCAGTTCTCAATGACAGGGTAGAGAATAAGATGGTGGACACAATGGGCAGAGAAGGCAGAAAACATGGTTTCACCAGGATGTTTCATGGTTAACAAAAGACATGTTGCCAGCAATCTTCCTTATTTGAAACCGATTACAGACTTTAATTACATGTGCAAAAAAAAAGTCTTCACAGCAACACATAGATTAGTGTTTAATTGAATATCTGGTCATTGTATCAGAGCCAAGGTGACACAACAAAAGATCACTGCACTTTCACTGTATTATGGTAAACCAAACAGGTGATTTAGTGGTCTAATGATCCCATCGTCTACACTGCAAATGAAGGGAAAGAATTCATTACCAATCAGGATCAAAATTTTAATATTTGAAGCAAAAGAAGTTTAATTATTTTCAGATTTGTCATGTCTTATCTGGGTCTTGAAATGACAGATGACTAAGGATGTTTTCTTTTATTAGAATAAGCATCCACCAAGGGATAACAGTGCCAGTCAAAGAACCCACGCTCACTGTAGAAGTATAAATATGACCACTATTGCTTATACATGTAAACTCCAGTTGTACATGTCTGTCTTTTCATGGCAAAGACCACTGAACTTTGGACTTAAGTCAGTTGTAGACATTTAACATTAGCATCACATGGCTAGAATGATCCAGTTCTCAGGGGCTTCTCTAAGACTTATAAACTATGTACTGAAAGACTGAGCAATAGCATCCCACAAATGTGGACATTCCTTTAAAGTTTAGATAGGCAAAGTCATAGTGCCCAATATAATGACAGAAATTAAATATAAGTCACTTAGCTTATACATCTAGTGGCTAAAACCTGACGAAAAATTAAGAGTACAAACACTTCTTGACCAAAAGAGTAGCTTGTATTAAGATAATAACTGAGGTAGAATAGGAGGTGTGATTTTTAGCTTCAGCATACATTAGCTGAAATAATTTCTTCTGAAAGCCCACTATTATCTTATTTCGAGAGGTGTGAACTATGTTGATATCTTATTTGCCCTATTATTTGATAACTTAACAGTAGGGATAATGTGACATATCATTTTCAGCATGAAAAAAAAATCCCACCAAAGTCCATAATCCCACATGCATTACAGATAACAGATCACACATTAATATTAATGATAACACTTTATTTTATTGTAGAGACTTCCAAACTTTATCAGTTCACCCACCACCTTAGTAATTCAGTAATTTTTTCACTATGCTCCTAGGCCAAAAGAAATACCTAACAGGCCTGTTTACTAAGAAATTACGTTCAGTCTACTTAATGTATAATTGTATTTTAACAACTAAGTAGTTGTTTGAAAAAAATATTCTTGAATTTAAAAGATATATATTTTTTAAAGATTTATTTAACAGAGAGAGGGCATGCAAGCACACACATGCGCGGAGGGGCAGAGGGAGAGAGAGAGAGAGAGAGAGAATCTTAAGCAGGTTTCATGCCCAGCACAGAGCTGACACAGGGCTCCATCCCTCAACTCTGAGATCACTACCTGAGCCGAAACCAAGAGTCAGACAAAACTGTGCCACCCAGGCACACACACACACCCCTTTTTAAGATTTATTTATTTGAGAGAGAGAGAAAATATATTGGTAAATAACCACAATTACTATTGAGTTGTGTTTCTGGGAATGGACACCATAAGGAATATGATGGAAACTTAAACCCTCATTTCTCATTCTACATTCATTTTCACATGGTACTCACTTTTTATCACAATAGCTGCTGAAAACCCAGCTTAACAAAGACATGATATATCAAAACAATTGTAGCACTAACATGAAAACTATAAACTTCTCTGAACAAATATTTCACGCACTTTTCTATTGTATTGAGTGTTAACATTTCTTTTGAACATTTAAAATATCATACTGTGCTCCTGTGGGTTTGCTGAAGTACCCTGGGTGCTTTGGTGCACATTTTAAAATTAGAGGTCTTATTAATCTGACACTTCCTATTTATTACTATAATTTCTTGTTATGGTACCAGCCACTTTAGAAAGTATAACTCTTAGGTCTCTAAAATTTAGCATCTCTGTACCTAAAAAAGCTACTCCAATCATACAGAGTAGACATATACATATGTACCTAAAGTATATATATATATTTAAACTTGTGGAAGGCAATAACTAGTGTCTCTTCTCCTACACTCACAGTCCTGTCACAAAAACTCTAGCTGTTAGTTTTTTTCCTGTAAAAATTTTATGTTTTTTACTCCACCATAGTGTAATCTATAATGTTCATCCCTACCAGTTTTTAATTGCCCACTCATGTTATAGCTCATTCCCTAGTAGATAATTATCTGGTAGATTTGCAGGTTATTCAAGTTCACCTACAAATACTTCTAGTACAAACTAAAGAACTACAAAAGGTCTGACAATCATCTCTACAGGAACATTTTTTTCCACAGAGATCAAGTGTGTTTATCTTATTGATACTTCAAAAACTCAAAAGCCTTTTATCCTTGGACATGTTTTCATTATTTCAATATACAACAACTGAATATCTAGTAAATGCAAGAGAATTTTATAGTCATTGTGATGAAATGGCAAGAAACATGTTTTTCCCTGAAGATCTTGAGACCTGTTCCAAATTTGCACATGAACATGAGCCAAATTAGAATGTTAAATGTTTGAGAGAAGCTTGATAAGCAATGTAAAATAGTTATGTTATTCAGAAGTCAATAAACCTCAGCAATCCAACAGTCTCAGACCCTAAGTGGGCTGATTTCTTCTTGAACAATTCAAGGTTAAAGTCACATGTCAACCTTTCTTTCAAGCACTCTTTGAGAGTGATTCTAACTGAGCCTATGTGAAGGGAAACAATTTCAAAATCTTATTTTAATTCCATGTTTAAAGAACAGTCAGATTTAAGTAATTCTCTTAGAACTCATAAAAAACTTTTATAAGAAGTTTGATGAATGGCTTCCAAATTCATCTGGATCTTCAACTCTGCCTTATAATCTTAAAATGGATACTGAGATAGCTATTATTCTCCTTACTATCAGTAACCATGCCAATTCCTTATCACATTGCCAAAGTACCTAATTCCAGCAGGTTTCTTTCATTCATAAAATGTGAACTTAGTTGTCAGTGAAGGGAAAAATTTGGACAATTGTTTAAGACTTCTTACATATTTTTACTACCATGTTAACCAGTTATTTGTATCATCATCCATCTGTTAACTACATCTTTATTTGTCTGAATCAATATAATGAATTTGGAAGGTATATACTGTTTTAGAAGATGATAAAAACGTAGTATTTAAGAATTCAGTGGCCGGAATCAGAACAACTTGGCTTTAAATTCTAGATTCCTAATTACTTAGAAGGATATTCCTTACCATTCCCAATTTCAAATTAATATATTAATAATGATATTTCATTCATAAGGTTCTAGTGAATATTAAAATATAAAGTCTCTGACACTTAAGTGCTGTGTTGTAAAACCCATATTATATATTTCATGTTGTCGGACTTTCACATGCATGTTGGTATATTTGAAAGAGTATTTCCATTTTGTATTTTCAGCCATTCTCATTGTCTTTCTAATCTTACACACACACCCTTTCTCAATTTTAAGCCTACTTCCACCAACACACATTTTTATCATTTCCCTGTCAATCTTCTTGGCAAAGGAGTCTGCACTTGATCTAAATCTCTAACCCCTCAGTTCAATTAAAAATGCTTTACCTCTACTGTCCCTTGCCCTTAGACTTCGTTAAGGTCAAAAAAGACCTATGAATTTCCAAGTTGAGTGGGTACCTTTATTTTACTTTAAAAAACATTATTTTGTGGGTAGATCTTATACACAGAAGAATGTGTGACTAAAGCATTTGTAACTATAGCATTTGACAATCATTTCAACTTTTTCTTTTCCTTGACTTGTATGGAAAGGAAAGGTGGTTTTTTCACAGTTCACTTCACACAGTTTGAACTGTCTCCTCACTAGGAAATATTTGCTAGCTTCCCACAGGCATATGGTAACGCTTGTGTTTGAGCTCCTATTCCCACCTACCCTTCCAACAACTAAACTATACTTCCCAAACCTCCTGGATTTGGTTACTTGCCTGTATTTTCTGAAATGCGATTTAAGTGCAAATAACATATATATGTCCTTCAGGAGTATCTCCTGAATGCATCTCCATGCATGTATCTCCATGCTCTTCTACTTTCTGCTGGCTGAGTATACTAAGAGAGGACAGAATCAAAGATGGAAGGAGCCAGGGCTTATGAGTAACTGCATGGAGGAAAACAGACCTAAAAACCTTGCTCAATATTGTTATATAAATCAGAAATACATATATCTCATGTTAACCAACGTACAATTGAGGTATAGTTGGCACTAGTGACTAGCTTGTCTTTACTAAAACACAATAAATCTCCTAAACTCTCCAACCTGCCACCCTTCCGAAACCACAAAGCTCTACATTACTCTGCTAACATTGTCATAATTCATATATTCCACATTTCAAACAATTCATCTCACTGATAGTTTTTACAAAACATCAAACTTTGTTATGCCTCAGCACATTTCAGTTATGTTGTTTTCAAATATTTAGGGATTTTCCAGATAAATTTGTTAGTATTTTTTTTCCAAAGATTTATTTATTTTAGAGAGAGAGAGAGAGAGAGCATGAGTGGGAGGGGCAGAGGGAGAAGGAGAGAGAATTTCAAGCAGACTCTGCACTGAGTGTGGAGCCAGTGTGGGGCTTGATTCCAGGACCCTGAGATCATGACCTGAACCAAAATCAAGAGTCGAATGCTTAACCAACTGAGACACCTAGCGACCTCAGATAAATTTATTATTGACTTCAGCTTAAGTTGCTATAATTCAAGAAAATACTTTGTGTCTTAGCTTATTTGGACTGTTAACAAAATACCACTGACTGGGTAGCTTATAAACAACAGAAATTTCTCATTGTTCTGCATCCTCAAAGTGTGAGATCAGGGTGACAGCATGGTCAGATAAGGGCCTTCTTCTGGGTTTTGGACTTCTCCCTGTATATTCATATGGCAGGAGGGGTTAGGAAGCTTTGCCGGATCCTTTTTGTAACAGCAGTAATCCCATTTGGGAGGCAAGGCAGAAATCCTCATGATCCCATCAACCCCCAAAGGCCCAACTTCCTAACATCATCTCTTTGGCATTGGGATTCCAAAATGTGACTTTGGGGTAGACACAGTCAGAACATAGTATAATATTTGTATATTATATAATATATATATAATATATAACATTTGTATAATTTTTATTCTTTCAAATTTGTTAAAGTTTGTTCTATGGCTCAGAATATGATTTGTATTGGTGAAATCCTATGTGCATTTGAAAAGAATGTATATTCTGTTCTTGGAGAGTAGACCTTCCTAACATATCAATTAGGTCCATTAGTTGATAGTTATGTTCAGGTCAACTACTAAGAGGGTAAGTGGAAGTCTCTAATTGTGTATTTATCTATTTTTCCTCTAACACACATCTGTAGATACATACAATAATGATTCTTACATCTTTTTGGAGAATTAACACCTTTACATTATGTAATATCCTTCCTTATTCCTGAAAATCCTCCTTCATCTGAGGTCTGCTTTGTCTGAAAAATAGTTACTCCAGCGTTTCATTTGATTGATGTTTGTACTGTATATCTTCCTCCACTTTATTACTTCAGTCAACCCATGTAGATTGTACCTTGTACAAAGCATGCAAAAAGGCTTATTTCCAAGCTCAAAGCTGGCAAAATTCCAAATATCAATCACTAAGAGAATGGATAAACAAATGGTAGTGTAGTCATAAAAGTATTACAGCAATAAAAAGGTACAAACAACTGATACATACAGTAATTTGACTAAATCTCAAAAAGACATAGTATTGAGTGAAAGATAGCAGATAATGAAGGAGACCTTGTATAGTTCCATATATTTGATATCCCAAAGAAGCAAAAATAATTTATGGGGATAGAAAATGTTTGCTGCCAAGGGTGGGGGAAAGAATGACTAGAAAATGTCATGAGGAAAATGCTGGTGATGATGGAAAGTTTATATTGTTTTGGGTAGTGGTCACATGACAGTTTACCATGGTCAAAATTATCAAATTAGCAAACTTAAAATGTGTAAATTTATTGAATATAAATTATACTTTCATTAAAAATCAAATTCTTGCTGTGAATACAAATGTGGTCATTATATTGGGGTCTATATGGTACGGGAGGCAGTGTAGGTTGTTAAGAACCAGGGATGGAGGACAGACAGACTAGTGTACCTTTCCCAGGCCTAACATTTCAATGACTGTGTGGAAACTTCCATCTCTCAGTCTCTGTTAAATTGTAGCTAAAAGATCTTTCTCTCAGATCTGTTCTGAGAATAAAGTAATATTGTGCTTGTAAATCATCCAGCATAGAAGCTGAAGAAACGGGAGATTCATAACTATGTCTTTCCCCTCAATCCCTCAGTTCTTTTGTTTCTTCGTGTGGGTCCTCTAATTCCCTGAGACTACCTGACCATCTTCTCATATGAGTAACAATTCCTTCCTATCCTTGAAAAAGAAATTTCCTACCGTCCTTAAAAAATGACATTAGCAATGTATGGGAAGGATTTCCATTCCTTCCTATATATATGCCTTTATATTTAGATATGTTGAATTTTTATGAATATGAAGTAATATTGTTTTAATTTGTGATCTGGACATTAAAAACTGTCAAATACTTACACCATGAGAATGTAACCTTTCTGTAACATTTATCCCAACTGTGTGAACAAGTAAGCACTATATGATTTATTTCGCTTATGGTTTATTTTTCCTGCTGTTAGATATATGCCATATATTCTAGGGCCATGCTTCTCAAACAAATACTGCAAGTTCTGAAGGTACACAACACAGGTAAGCTTAGGTCAAAGGATATTGGTGATAAAGTAATAGTCTAACAACAGGGAAATAAAGGAAGTTATATTGCTACTTTACATTCTGTAATTCAGAGAAAGAAAAGATAGTTTAAAATAATGGGCATCAGAGATTCATGATTTCATACCCAATAAAGGACTATGCCTTATAGCACTAAAATTAGACAATATCGCACAACATATTATTCTTTTAGAATGTTATTTAAGTTGGGCCACACCATTAGCCATGTTCAAGAATCTTCTTTTTCTGGTTAAACTCTATAAGAAATGAATCCTTCTCAAAGTCTGTTATGACATTTCCAAGGTGGCATTGGAATATGAAGCGATGAAGGTTGGTATTTTCATAAGCATTTCCCCCCTTTCTTTCTCTTTTTACTTCCTCTAAAACAGGTAAATGTTGAGAAAAAAGATATCCATAATATCACCAATTAGACATGATATATTTTAGGAAAAAATAAGATAAAATAGATTTATGGTGCATATTATAATTAGATGAATAATTAAATATTCACAGAAAAATTAAAATATTCTTACATGAGACTAAAGGGAGCATGCAAAATAACAGACTACTCACATGGAAACTAGAGTCAATATGGTTCTATCTGTCTGCTTGCCTGTCTCATTCTCTCTCTCTCTCACACACACACATACATTTTTGGATGATAATCTGTTTTTATCAGGATTAATCATTATTTTATTTTGTTTTTCCTAATGAACAACCCACACAAAGTTTTTCAATTATAATTATACTTAATATCTATAGCAGGGAGAAACGAACAGTTTTAGAACAAACCCCAGGTTTCGGCACAGAACGAGAGTCTAAGTCAGAATCACAAGCCTGCTGTAAATAATTTTTAAAAGTGCTGCACTCTGAATAATGTTTTCTGAGAACATTCATTAGGGTCAAGAATGACCACATCCCGAGTCAGGCCACAGACCATATGGTCATCTATAACCACTGTAATTTTAGCTGCATAACATATCTAATGGTTGGTGGATTTTCTAAAGTAAACACTCAAACAAACATTATAAAATTTTAAAAACATGCTGTAGTTTAGGATACTGTCTTAGAATCATCTGATGATGACTGGGTCATCTTCCATTTACAAGGCTATAATATTCAACTAGGTCAAATCTCTTGTACTACAGGTGTAATTGGGGATGTTTTAAGAATGTCAAGAGTTGGGCTACTTTCTCTTTTTATAAGTTACTCTGATTTAAATCACTCTGCCACAAAGACTCAATACCTTGTTTACTAAAACCTAAGAAAATAAGAATTATTCAACTTGTTTTTAAGTAGAGTTCTTTAAAAAAATAAAGCAAACACACTGAAGAGTGAATAAATAACATGTACATTTTGGTGATTTTTTAAAAAGTAAACACACCCAACCAACCACAACTCAAAGAAAAAAATATATATAAAATAAGTAATCACCCAAGAAGCCTTCCTTTTGAAAGCTCCCAGCCATTACCTACAAGAAAGGTACCTAATCTGATTCCTATCATCATATATTAGTTACATCTGTTTCTGAACTTTGAATAAATGGAATCATATAGTATATACTTTTGTATGTTGCTTTTTTGATCAATATGTTTGTGATATTCATCTATATTATAAAGGGTAGCAGTAGTTCTTTTCAATGTTTCTCATAACATTATGTAGCTATATTGCAATTAATAATCAATTATAATCTTGAATGACATCTAGAGCATTTCCATTTGGGGGCTATTATGAAAAACATAGCTATGAACATTCTCTTAATGTCCCTTGATGCACATATCTGAGCATTTCAGTTGTGTATAATAATTGAATTACTTTAGTCATGGACTATGCATATATTTTGAGCTTCACTAGGTTACTACCAAAGTTTTCCAAACAAATTGGGCCATTTTTTTTTCCTGCCAGCAGCATATGAGATTCCAGGTGTGCCACATTCTTGCCAACATTTGGCAGCATGAATATTTTCAAAATTTAGCCATTCTGCTAAAATAAGAAACTCAAGAAACAACAAGTGTTGGTGAGGATGTGGAGAAAAAAGGAACCCTCAGGCACTGTTTATGGGAATGCAAACTGGTGTAGCCACCATGGAAGACAGTATGCAGGTTCCTCTAAAAATTAAAAATAGAACTATTTTATCCAGTAATAACACTACTAGGTATTTACCCAAAGAATATGAAAACACTAATATGAAAGGATAAATGCCCCCTATGCTTATTGCAGCATTATTACAATATCCAGATATGGAAGCAGCCCAAGTGTCCATCAATGGATGAATGGCTAATGAAGATGTGGTACATATATACCATGGAATATTATTCAGCCATAAAAAAGAATGAAATCTTGCCATTTGCAACAGCATGGATGGACCCAGAGAGTATAATGGTAAGCAAAATAAGCTAGTCAAGAAAGACAAATACCATATGATTTCACTCATATATGGAATTTAAGAAACAAAGCAAATGAAAAAAGAAAAAAAAAAGAGAGACAAACCAAAAAAACCAGACTTTTAACTATAGAGAACGAACAGATGGTTACCAGAGGGGAGGTGAGTAGGGGGATGGGTAAAATAGGTGAAGGAGACTAAGAGTACATTTATCTTGATGAGCACTGAGTAATATATAAAATAACTGAATCATTATATATAACAAATATAACACTATGTTACCTACACTGAAATATTTTTAAATAAAAAAAAAGAAAAAGAAAATTTAGTCATTCTGGTTAGTTTGTAAATTGATCTCATCCTGGTTTTAATTTGCATTATCCTGGTAGTAAGTAGTGTTGAACACATTTTCTTCTCCTTATTCAACATTAGGATCCACTTTTTAAAAGTATCTATTCAAGCATTTTGTCTGTTTTTATTTTTAATTGGTTTGCCTTTTCTTATTAAAATATGAAAAATATACAGTATGTATTCTGTTTATGAATCCTGTATGAAATATATTTTTGATAAATATTTTGCCTCTCACTCTATGGCTTGTCTTTTTACTATCTTAAGAGCTGTCTTTTTATGAACTAAAGTTTTTAATTCTAATGAAGCTTACTTTATCTTTCTTTTATGGTTTGTTCTTTTATATCTTCTTTCAGAAAGTATCTCCTATCTCCGAGATAATAATGATATTCCCTATATAATCTTCTAGTAGCTTTGTTGTTTTACTTTTTAGAGTTGAATATGTAATGCATATTGCTGAAAATAGGTGTAAAGTTTCAATTTTCCATGTTTATCTAATGGATGAGCAACATTTACTGAAAAGACCACATGTTCCTTCTTCTTCTAAACTCCAAGGTATTTCTGTCTTAATCAGGTTAATCTTTATGTGTAAGTTGATCTCTGGATTTCCTATTATGTTCCACTGTTTTGTCTCCTTTCTCAGCAATAACTGAGTCTTTCTAGTGAAGTTTTATTAAAGCTCTACATAAAAGAGTGAATTCTCCAACTTTGTTCTTCATACATATTTCCATACCAGTTTTAGAATTATCTTCTAAATTTACACAAAAATGACTGGACATGCACACACACACACACACACACACACACAACCACATGCACCCTCCTTTGCATGAGTGCACTGAATTGAGAGGGGGGGAGATCAGTCTGGGGAGAATTTATCATTTCAGTGGCTCTTCCAATTTAAAATTATACTGTATTCCTCCATTTATTCAATTATTCCTTAAGGTTTTTCTCTGTAACATTTTATAGCTTTCTGTTTAGTGGTCTAAATCTTTTTTGAAGATTTTTTTCCTGCATATCTGATGTATTTCGTGCCTTAAAACAGCACATTTTTACTGTTTTTAATTGTTTTGTTTTAGCATATAAAATAGTACAGTTTTGTATTTATTTGTAGCTAGTTGTTTTTTTAAATTCATTTATTAATACTTTTTTTTTAATAGAATGCTTTTGGATATAAATAAAGATTTCTTTGGCTCCAACACTTTGCTCCTTTAAAACCTCAACTGGACCTTTCTATAAGCTCTCCATACCACATTTCTTAGAGTCTTGGCAGATGTCTAGTAATTGATATGGTAAACTAATATTAAAAAAGGTTTAAAAGTAGCTAGTAAGGACTGGTGTGTTATCCTCCCCAGATAGTCATTTTATTAGAGGATTTTTTCCATGACACTCAGTGATAAATCAAAGGAATGATTCTACTGGGGAGAAAAATTTTCCCTTCTACCCTTGTAGATTCTCTGGCTGGTCAAACAATTAACATGAAATAAGACAAATTAATAGAAGAAAACAAATTTAATTATGTACCTATAGGAGCCTCATAAACATATATGAAGACCCAAAAGGCAGGTAACTGAGACTTATACAACATCTTGAGCTAAGGGAAGGGGTAAGAGTCTGGAAATACAAAGGGAAGGAAGGCCATTCACAGGGAAGCTGAGGAGATGTTTGGAAAACAAAGACTGCCCTATTATTCAGCTAAGTTTCTTAGGTAAAAAGGTTCTCTCTTCCTGGTACAAGGTTCCTTTCCAATTTAGCAGATGAGCTGGAAGAAGAGAGCTATTCCTGAATCTGTTGGGTTTTGACTACCTTTAGCTCAAAATAATCCTCATGACAAAGTGGCATATTTTGGGGTGACAAATTCTGCTCTCCTTCAAGTCCACCAGTGGGACACAGAGGAAAGTTCTTCCAGGAGATATCTATAGGCACCTCAATTACCTCTCAAATCACGTGTTCTAAATAACAATTCATTCTATCTATGTAGCCATACCTAATTACACAGCCCTGCACCTGTCTAAGCATCCTGATACCCTAGTAACTTATTTAAAATATTGCAATACAGAATGAAGATACAAGATACCACTGTTTCTACTCAACCTGTAGGTTAACATTACATCTCCAATTTGTCAAACTTTATATTTAAAAGATGAATGAGTATCCCATTGTATTATAAAACAGGAAGAGGCAATGAACAGTATCAATTACATATTTCAGAGCAACTAAAATTTAAATGCTTTCTAATTAGCCTATTCATTTTCAAAATGTGCTTCTTTAACCTACAGTGATCATGTTAGGGAATCAAATAACACAATGTCAGTGGTCATAAAATGTTTCCCTGGTAATCTAACTATTTATATCCTGGAAAAATATTTAGCCTGTAATTTTTTGTTTTAGTACTATTACAATGTTCTGTTTATAACATTAATTTTTATATTTTTTAACTGATGAATTCAAGTCCTAATATCAAAGAAAAAAGGGAAGACAATTTTAATTATTTGAATAGAAGAGAGGCATTCTGAAATTTTAAGATAATCCAATTCCTTTTTATGCATAATGTAGGGGCCAAAAGCAGGCTGCCCTAAGATGGGCTAGTTTAGCATAAAGATTATTTTGACTTAAAAGCAATTAAAACCCAGCAGATTTAGGAAAACCTTCTTCCTCCCTCCTCAACTATCTAAAAAGAATTTAGATAGAGGACCTCCTCTATGAAGAGAGCTGTCACCATAGAAAACTACTTGACAACATGAAGTAGGTAAGACAGAGAAGAAGCTAGCAAGGCCTTTTGACCAAAGTCCTCTGTGTCCCATTGTTTCTGAATGGGACGTTTGCTTACCAAACATTTACTCTTTTTCATCTTTCTGTAAACTGCATTCCTTCCCTTTGAAGTCCCAGACACCTAACTCATTTGACATATACTGCTCGTGTTGACTGGCTGTCTTTGGAATTTTGTGTCTGTAGACTTCTTGTATATATGAAATTAAATTTGATTTTCTCCTGTTCATCTGTCTCATGCCAGTCTGATTCTTAGTCCAGCTAGCAGGACCTTGAAAGGCAAAGGAAATTCTACCTCCCTGACAATATAAAAAAAGATTGAAAAAAAAAAAAGAATCACATATATGCCTTTCCAGGTGAGGTTGGAGAGGATGATATTTTGCCTTCTTGTTTCAGCCCTCATGCTGTAAACGTGTGTGTATGTGTGTGTGTGTGTGTGTGTGTGTGCATGGTTTACTTAGTGCTACCTTCTTTTGCATTTTCATGTTTTTTGTTGGCGATTTTGTGGTTTAAAATGATTCTTTTTTAAGGAAGATTTTATTTATTTGAGAGAGAGAGAGAGCACGAGTGGGGTGAGGGGCAGAGGGAGAAGCAGACTCCCTGCTGAACAGGGAGCCTGACATGGGGCTCTCTATCCTAGGACTTCAGGATCATGACCTGAGCTGAAGGCAGATGCTTAACTGACTGAGCCACCAAGGCACCCCTAAAGTGATTTTCAACCATAGTACTAAAGTGCTCTCCCTAAACACTAGAATGCTGTGATGTGCCTTACAGAGAATATACATGTGTTAGATAAGCTTCATTCAAGAATGAGTTACAGTACCATGAGTTCAATGTTAATGAACCAACAATATATTTTAAATAAGGTGAGCAGAAACACACATAAAACAAAGTTATATACTGATCAGTGATGAAAATGGGATGAGAGATTTGCATGAACTTAACTCTCTATTTCCTCTAAGAGCAATCATTTATCATTCACTAGTTTATTGTTTGGAGCAATTTTATAGAACACAACCACTGTGAATAATGAGAATTGCCTGTGTTTAATTTAAAACATACTTGTACCTAGAAAGTCAATTTGAATAGAATAACTTACTAAGCATTGCTAATATTTCGGGCATGTCACAGATCCATACCATCATCAGAAAAAACAATATAAAACAATGTGGGGAAATTCAATAGGTAACTTGTTAATAAGCTGCCCCATATGTCAGCAAATTCAAATAAGAAATAGACAAAAAATTAAAAGTATCAATAATAGTAGAGATATTAATATAAAACTTCTAGAAATATTGTCATAAAGTATGAAGGATCTTTCCTTAATACCTCTGTTCTCTAAATTGTAAAATATAACTCTTTAAATCTGCATAAAATACCTATACACCACTTAGTAAATTACAAACTAAACACCTGTGTAATAACAACCAGGTAAGATCTAAATAATACCAACTTTTGCGGGCCCTCAGAGAACCTCAGGGGCACCTTCCAATCTGACCCTGTTATTGTTCCTAAATCTGAACCCTGTCCTGATTTTCATGGCACTGCAGCTCTTAAAACTTTATCAGTTTTCCTGGATTCTTTGAAATATTAAATAATTGTGAGTATTTACTTTCTTTTGAAGTTATTTGGGACTTAATCTCACTTTTTTAGCAAAGATAAATTTAATTGGTACTTAGGCATTATACACAATGCAAGAACGTTAGGACACATAGGACACTCCACACATGCCATTAGTATTTGATAAAACGAATGTAATATCTGAATTTAGCCACATATTGATCTTTTTGTAATTCTTCATTTCTTCTTGCTATTCTAATTTTCCATTTGGGATACTTTTTCTGCCTCAAGAAAGTCTTTTATTGTTCCTTTATTTGTGAGGTACTGGTTACAAAAATTTCAAACATCTTTTTTTGTGTGTGTCTAAAAGAATCTTTACTTTACTTTTAATAATAGAGAGCTTTTTAAAAAATTTAATTGAAATTCATATTGGGTGATTGTTTTATAGCATACAGAAAATACCATTCCACTAGCTTGTGTTTCCCATTGTTGACAAAGGGACAATCTAATAGTTACACCAAAAGCAAATTGCTACTTTCAAAATTAATGGTCTTCCCTGTTTGCTTTTTAGCAATTTCCTCTATTTTAGGCACCACTCTGTGGATTCCTTTTGATCTACCTTGTTTGAGATACTGGAGTTCTTCCTTTCGTGGATTGTAGTCTTTTATTATGTATTAAATTATCAGACATTATTTCTTTAGTTATTTCTTTTGTTCATCTTCAGTCTCTCTAAAAAATCAGACAATAGACCTTCACACTGTACTCTTTGTATCTCTTACCATCTTTTCTTGATTTTCTATGCTTTTGGTACCTATGCCTCATTCTAACTGATTTTCATAATAAGCATTTTTTAACATTCATTCTAGAATTTCTATTTGTTTATTTTAAAAATCCATGTCCCCTTTTACATTTTCTAGTTCTATGCTGAAATCCATGGTTGTGGTTATATTCTTGATTATAGCAAGCAGAATGGCATTACAGTCTTGTCTGAATCACCCAATATCTAAAGTGCTAATAGGAGTATTACTGTTGGTTTTATTTGTGTGTGCATGTGTTTGTGTGTGTGCGTGTTGCGTCTTTCTTGTACTTATTTATCTTGGACTGGTTGTGGACATTTGAAAAACTTACATGTAAAAATTATCTTTAACTTCTATTGTTTCCTAATCATCATATTTTCATTTGCCTCTGAAAGACACTAGGGACACTCTCATTCTTGTTTCTCATTATTCAGATTTTAGGACTTAATGCTTGCTGGCCCATTCAACCAATGAAAGCTGATTAAGGAGAGCAGGTGTATTTCTAGTTCAACATAATTCCTGGAATCCCAACACAAAGCTCCTATTATCTTATGAGACCATCTATCTTCATGGAGTTCTGAAATTCATATTCTGACAAATTCAGCTACAATTTGAAGGTAGAACCAGCATAATTTTTGGTGGGTAGCATGTTAAGTGTGAGATAAACAGTAAACTCAAAGTCTTTTGCAGGATTTTGGCTTGAACAAATGGAAAGATATTATTATCATTAACAGAAATGGAAAATAAGGAAGGTTGAGAGGATTTGGAGGATAAAATTAAGTATTATGGAAATATTAACTCTCAGATATCTGAAAGATATCCAAGTGAAGATGTTGAGTAAGCAGTGGGAGTTCACAGAAAAGGCTAGGATATAGATACAAAATTGGAAGTTATCAGTAAAATAATACTTATTTAAAGCCACAGGACTAAATGTTAGTAGGTGGAGATACAGGAGGGGAAAAAGCCAAGAATGAAGTGTTAAAGCATTCCAATGTTAAGATGTTGGATAAGCAGAAACCAATAAACTTCAACAAAGTTAAGAGCAAAGTGTATAATTTTAGAAATCAAATAAAGAAAAAAGTGTTCCAAAGAGGAGTGAATGATAATACTGCTAATAAGTCAAATAAAAGAAAGATCCGGAACTGACAAATAGATTTATAAAGATGAAAGTTATTGATAACCTTAACAAAAATAATGTTGATAATATTATGGGCTTAAATTCTGATTGGGTGACTTCAAAAAGGAAATGGTAAGAGAAGAATCAGGAGAGTAAGAATACATATACAGCTGGAAGAAATTTGTTATAAAAAGGAGCAGAGAGTGAACATGCAGTCTAAGGTAGTAAAGAGAGAGATTTTATACTTTATTTTATTAAAAAATTTTTCAACATGGAAAAATAACAGCATGCGTGCATGCTGGTGGGAATTGGAGAAGTGGATATTGATGTTGCAAGAAAGAAAATAACAGGGGCGCCTGGGTGGCACAGCGGTTAAGCATCTGCCTTCGGCTCAGGGCGTGATCCCAGCGTTATGGGATCGAGCCCCACATCAGGCTCCTCCGCTATGAGCCTGCTTCTTCCTCTCCCACTCCCCCTGCTTGTGTTCCCTCTCTCGCTGGCTGTCTCTATCTCTGTCGAATAAATAAATAAAATCTAAAAAAAAAAAAAAAGAAAAAAAAAAGAAAGAAAATAACAAATCATTCTAACAATGTCTTTGAGAAAGGAAGATAAGATGTATTGCACATCTGAAGGAGTTGGTCTTAGGATGCAAACAGTTTATTTCTTATATTAGAAAAGAAGGTACAAAATGCAGGGCCAGAAGCTAATAGGTGTATAATGTTGTGTTGCAAATTTCTCTGGAAGTTCTCTTATGATTGTGATAATTTTCTTTGTGAAGTGGGAAGCAAGGTTATTATCTGAGTGCACAGATAAGGAGGTGGTACTCTTAGTTTGAGGAAAGACTAGAAACATAAAGTAATAATTTAAAAGTGCTAGAGTGAATGTTTGACAAAAATATGGTACAATTGCTTGGCAACATTGAAAGCCCACTTGAAATTAATGATCATGAAATAAAAAGGCAGGACAGTCAGCAAGATAGAGTATTTTTTCTCTAGTCAGTTAAATAGAGATGGACTTAAACCATTGCAAAATGAATATGAATAAACAAAAGAGCAGCAGGTAAGTTGAAGATATGTTAAAATAAAAAGTGTAATTATAATAACCTATCACGGTATTTAAGGAGAGAAACAAGAACCCCTGAGAAGAATGAGGGGCAAGAGTTAGGATTATTGAGATTAAAGCCTAGTGAGGCCCAATTCAGAGGAGTTGGAAAAGGGAGGAGATGCAAAAACACCTGGGATTCTTGGAACATGCTGTGGAAACTTAATTTTATTAATAATTAAAATTGTAGGGTACATCAAATAAAAAAATGCAGATCTGATAAGGAAGAGACTTTATTTGAAAGAATTACTGCCAGACAGTGGAGAGGGACTATTGGGTAGGGAAATATCCATGTAGGCACTACTAGAATAGAGAGAAGCTGTGACAAGATTTGCAGGCATTTCAAGATTAGGACAAAAGAGTTTCTCTTTTATACAGAGGAGTAAACAAGGCTGGAAACAACTGGGTCAGGAAGAGAGATGAAAGAGTAACGAGACAGTATAGTAGACCATGGGAATTTTTACCAGGAGTGAGGGAGTGGGGGAGATCATCCCTTAAGGAAGGGTTGTTTGCTGGCCCAAATTAAAGGCAGGTCAAAGTTCAGGGAAGGAGCTAATTTTAACCACAGTTTGGCTAACAAGCATTTTATTTCTATTGATCAGTGAAGATAAAAAAGCAGTCAGCTAATCGCTTATGAAGGAGGGTCTGTGTCTGGCCTTGTTGTAAGTAAATAAAGGGGACATCAAAGAGTCTTACCTGAGTCAAATGGGGAAGGGCAATCCTTTGAGTCCTTTTCCAGAGCACAAAAAGGGGTGTGGGTGTGTGTGTGTGTGTGTGATGGGGGAAAGGAGAGTGTTCCTTTAACTTTCATTGTTTTTCAGAAGCACAGGATTTCAACACTGTCCAGTGTACCAGGTAGATGCTGTATGGCGGAGAACAAGAGCATTAAATAAGAGAAAATCCAGAGACTGAACTAAGAATGGAACAGTGTTGGAAAGCTGAAATTTTCACAGAATAAAGGAATGTGACTCAAATGTTGCTTGGTGACTACTTAATAAGAAAGTAACAAAGCTGATAAAAATAGCCATAATTAACTGGAGAAGAAATACACAAAAATGAATTATTTAAATAACGAAGACTAAAAAATGAGATTTAGATAATGCCTATTTAGTAGTTTTAATATTTAACCAGCAGTTGCAAAATTAAAGAAAAAACATTTTCTTACATTTATGACTGAATTATTTTATATAATACAATTATCCTTTCCGGTTGCCAAAAGCAGTATGTTTTACCTGCAATTATTTGCTTTAAATGCTAAAAACAGCACTATTGGCTGTTAGGTAGTTTCTGAGAATACGATGATAAAACAACAAAATTGAATTTCTCACAGACGTAGAAATTCTGAGTTTATAACTAATACATTTGCACGTTCTTTTACGAAGCATTGTTTTTCTGTTCTTTGAAAATTAAAAGGGAAGTACTTCAAGATGTACAAAATGGTGTTTGTCCCTTCATATTAGTTTTGTCAACATTTATCTGTTCATGTATACTACTTCGTTATTCAGAAATCTCATTCTATGAAAATAGCGTAAAACAGAAAACTTATTATAGTCATTTGCCTGATACTTATGAAGGCCATGTTTTCACTGAGGCAGAGTTGATGTAATTTCAGCCACCTGTGTGATGTTACCAATGTAATCAAACAGGAGCTTTGATTCAGTTTTATGGTGGGAAGAAAAACTAAATCATCCAGAAGCAGTGTTTTATCATGAAAACATCGTCTAGAAGCAGATTCAAGTTCTTTTGATTCTGAGTTAGGATAAAGATGCTGTCTTCCAGAGCCTACAATTATTGTTCCAGTTGTTTGCCATGTAGTTTGGGTTATAATATTCTAGCAAATAAATGATCAATAAAATCTATTACATAAAAACTTGCTTTGAAATTCTTTTTGGTTCACGTTTCATAGGCCATGCAAACGATGCCTGTTTGCCTCTTTCAAACATAGATTTCAAAATTTAATATTTCAGCAGAATGTAGTTAAGTAAATATTTAAACTTCAAATGAACTAGTTCATTATATTCTTTTTACCTCCTCTTCTATAATAATCCTCATTTATGTGATATGTGTTAATATAATTACATCATAAATATATTACCTTAATATGTGTGTTTTAATTATATATAAACTATATTGTATATAATATGTATTACTAGATGTTTAAATATATATTATTAGATACTGACCTTAAGCAATGGAAACCTGGCCTAATAAAAAAATAACACTAAAAATACTGATGGAAATTAATGATGTTATTGTTAGAGGAAATCTTTACTATAATTAGTCATATTTTCCTAGCAGACATCATATACGGTAAGAAACCAAATTGCCCCAGCAATAAATAAAAAGTTATACAGACACAGCAACTCATTCATGAGGCTGGAAAACAGGTTAATAACTGAGATAATCATTGATTTTTGTTTGATGACAAAATTATTTCAATCCTCACTTTTAAAGAATACTCAAAACACATCTGTTTACATTTGTGCCTGTAACCCATTTAAAAGTGGTGTAATACCAAGGAATGAGGTATATAATTTTTTAAGGTGATCCTAATGCATTTTTCTCTTGCTTAAGATTAACAGGTTTACCTGTCTCACCCCATTATAAGATGCAGGAGGAAAGTGGTTAAACCATGTAGGTTTAAGCACCACTACCGCCACTTAGTTCTTCTCTAACGCTGGCAGTCTATTGAACCTCTGGAGGTGACTGCTTCTTCATCTGCATGATGGAGATATTAGTAGTTTCTCCATCATAAGATTTATGAGAAATGAAAAAACGTATAAAATGTGCTTAATATACTTCCTGGAATAATAACCTCTCAGTAAATGCTGGTTACTGTTAATCAATGAAATTATTTGAAGTTTTTGACAATTTAATTAAAGAACATGTGTTCTTTAAGTTAGATTTGTAAAGGTACTTACAGGCTTTTAGCATGTTGTTGGTATGGCTGTTATTAATGTTTTTTAATATTTTGCAAATACAAGACAGAAATAGGCAGCAGGATCTGGTAATAATGGACAAATTTCATTATTTATTTTAAAGATTTACTTATTTATTTGAGAGTGAGCGAGAGAGCACAAGTCGAGGAGGGGCAGAAGGAGAGAGAGAATCCTCAAGCAGACTTCCCACTGAGCTTGCAGCCCGATGAGGCGCTCCATCCCAGGACTCTGAGATCACGACTTGGGCCAAAACCAAGACCTGTCCATTTAACTGACTGAACCACCCAGCTCCCCTAAATTTCATTATTTTAACTGATATTTAATATAATTGAAATTTTTGTTGTTTTATTAAAATGTAAGTATTATTTTTGTCCAAAATTAATGAATTATTTCATGTTGCTACTTCTTTTCATATTAAAACATTTATTTTAATTCTTTAAATCATAATCCTCACTTTGAATACTGCAATATCCAGACATTTGCTTGGTTAAGAAATCACAGAAAAATATATTATTTCTTGTATATCCATTTTCTTATGTAAACAAACTGATTACTTCAATAGAAAATAAATTATTTAGAACATAGATTTTAAAGGGTCACAAGTGATCTCAAAAGGCACTGTAGTTAGGCTTACGAAACAGACTTGTAATTTAAATTCTTTGTTTTCTTGTGTTGCTAACAGTATTCAGCATATTTGTGCATCTTTCCTTTGGACATTTACATATCCTTTGTAACAGTAAAACTCAACCCTAACCTAAGTTATCCAGAGCTAATAGTGTATTTACTCCTGACTTCAATTAGGTGAATTAGCAATAAAAATGTAAGTGATTATAAAATAGAGTCAACTAAGACCATTGTGTCTGATTTCACTTTGGTTATAAGCTCTATTTCAAAATTCCATTAGCTAAATTAGAGGTTTATCCTGTAACCCATTTCTCCTACGCAAATGGCAACTCTGCATTTGTGCTGATTGTCACTGTATAATTTTATGAGTTTGTCATTTAAAAAAATAAATGTAATTGTACCATCGTATAGCAGAGAAAATGAAGCTATTCAACTATACCCTACTACCTCACAGATATTCACATGAATATTACATATTTTTCTACTGAGTGGTTGTGGGTATAATGAGATTACACCTATTCCTAGTACCTTTCTGGATAATAAGAAGCCGCTACTGTACAAGATCATTTTCAAAGTCATTGAAAAGTAGAAAATGACTACAGCATACCAATAATGAGGGCACAAGTAAAATTGCTATTAAAGTTCTTCTGTCTATAGTACCAAACTGTATGAAGAAAAATCGAGAGACACCCATTATTTTTTTTTATTATTTAGCTAATGAGAAAATAAATGGGAAAAGGATTTTAATGGCCATTTTTAGTAAGAAATAACCATGACTTTTACTTCAGAAAATGCTATAAAAGATTAACACTTTAAAACAGAGTATCATTTTTATTTACCAGAATACATAGCACTGATTTAAATTTGGTATAGGCTTCAGAATGGAAACAATTATAACATTTCACATTTTATAAAAGTATCAGTCTTCATATACATATTATAAGCTAAGCTCAGCAACTATGGTTAAAATCTCTACCTGCAGATAAAATTTTTAGAATGTTGATAACCCTTCTCTAGATGTTTTCCTGTATCTCCATCTGTAATACTTAGGCAAGCCAAGCATGGATAATGACTTTTTTCTTCATAAGAGGCATAAAAAACACGTAGGATAAATCAAAAGTTTAATTCTGTTTATAATATTTTCTTATTATCTGTTCTAAATAGCAGCTGTCCAGATTCTTTAAATACTCAAATTATGCAAATTCTTATTTTCATAAGTTCCATTTCTTCATGTCCACCACTGTCATCCTCATGATTTAGTCACCAAAGCATCTCATCATTTTTTCTTCCTTCTTACCAGTGCTGCACACTCTATGAGATATACCGGCATATGAAACCTTGTCTGAATCATTCCAAATTCAACTATTTATCTGATTCCTCAACACTGACACTGATGTAAATACCCTGTATACTAGGTGTTGACCTCACTATATTCATTCTTTGAGAGATCTTGAGTTGACCTGACTCAATATCTGTCTGCTTTTGCAAACATTGTTGCCACTTCCACAGCCCTGACAACAGGGAACATTAACCTTTCCTAATTCTGACCACAAACTCTCCTGAGAGCTGTGTCCACTTAGGAAATTTACTGAGAAATAAACAGCTTATAAGCAGACATGCTTACCTTTGTCAAGGAGTTGCTGCTCAGAAAGGATTATCTCTGTGACCAAAACCTGAAAAATAATGACTCGTTTTCAAAATACTGTCTATGTTACCTGTGTTCCTCATATTTTAAAAATTAACAGAATCCAAATTTATTCACAAATCTAAATCATTAAAACCATTTTTGTATTTTGTTCTTTAAAGAAAAAAAGCCTCTCACATATACTAATAGGAAGAATTTGGAAGGAATGGAATAAAAAATACTAACCATGTTACTCAAATATCACAAGGATCCACATGATGGTTAAAACTTATTTGCAATATTTATATTTTAACATTACTTATGAAGTGGTTAAAGTGATTTATGAAAGAAGTTAAACTAAAAAGTTCAGCTAGATATCCATTTTGAAAATTACCCTCTTTTTAAAGCACTGGCATTATTTTACCACTACGATCATTTTTTAATTCCTTAAACATAGAGTTGAAAGCCCCTATAAATACTTAAAATGATTTCAAAATGTCCGAAATTTGTAAAAAAAACAAATTCTATTACTACTAGTGGCCTGGCTTTTTGTTTTCATGTATAACACATTTTATAAGGTCTAAACAATTACTGAATCTAATGGCTGTACATATAATCTGAGGAAATATTATTGGAATTGATCCAGTCAATAGCATTGTAAGTAAATGAATTATCCTAAGATTACATTATAAGCTCTTAATAGAATTAGAAATTACCCTATAGACAAAAGTAAACGAATTATGAATGAAGCAAATTAAATAGTTTAGAGAATTTCTGGCACGCCATAAACTTCATATTAGCTATGATAAAGTTTTATAAGCTAAAAATTACTCTTATGTGAAAGAATTTAATCATTCAAGGTATTTCAGCTTTTTAAGCCAAAACAAAAAAATCAAATGAGTTTGCTTTTTAAGACAATTTCATTTTTTTAAAAAATGATTTTATTTATTGGTCAGAGAGAAAGAGCACGCAAGAGAGCACAAGCAGGAGGGAGCGGCAGAGGGAGATGGAGAAGCAGGCTTCCCATTGAGCAAGAAGCCCAATGCGGGGCTTGATCCTAAGATCATGACCTGAGCTGAAGGCAGAATTTTAAGATAATTTCTGTGTTTTAAATAAAGTTGTTTTTCTTCATGATACTTTATTTTTGATACTTTTTATTAGTAACACTCATTTTTATTTATAACCCACCTGGACAAATTCATCTACTCATGAAAATGACCTTTATTTATGCATCTTAATTCCCATGTGCCTTCCATGGGCATGGGTAGTTAAGCCATTACTTATGTTTTACAAAAACTATAGTCAAAAGTATCAATTAAACAATAAACTTGACACAAAATATTTTAAAATTGGATTTTTAAATATACCAAATTTAATTTTGCCTCAAATTAAAAGAATGAAATGTTTACCTCAAAAAAGGGAGATATTTTAATGGATTTGGAAGAAGATACATGGATTTTAAAAATATTTATTTGTTAAATAAGGGGACCTTCCTAAGTAAGATAGAAAGCTCAGGTGCTGTAAAAGATAAATAAGTTTAACTTCATAAAATTAAATATGTAAAAATTTTAAAAAGTTCAAAAGATAAAATTGGAATGACATATGAATAACCATCTTAAAATAATTTTCTTAACATTTATGCATAGTTCTTAAAACTGACAGGAAAAATACAAGCAATATAATAAAAATATAGAGAGGAATAATTCATATACAAATCGCTTTCACATATGAAAATATGCTAAACATTCTGTATAATTTTAAAAAATGCAAAATAAAACCAAACTGAGATACTACTTTTCCTATCAAGATAATTAAGGACCGAAAACTTAATTCACATTGTTAGTGAAGATGTGAAGAATATGAACTTCTTTGGGGGATAATCTGGCAATATCTATCAAAATACAATATGTAGGAAATCACTGGCATAAAAATATTAGTAACAACACTGTACTTAAAAGGGAAACAACCAAAAATATATCTCAAGAAAAAACAGTTAAAGCATAACTCTGTATTCTGCAATGTGATATCATACCACCAGTAGCATATTCTTTTGGTGCCTTGCCCAGATCCCTTCACAACCAGATTAACTCATCTTCCAGGTCTGTGAGTTTGGGCAGCTAGGAGTTTATAATTTACAACAGCTTACACTGTTTCCAGGGAAATGACTTCAGTAGCTCTAATCACCTCACCTGGGAGATTATAGTTCCATCTGGGAGTTACATGAACACTTGTTGGCAATTAGTTATACTGATACAGCAGTACAAAATCAGGCCCCTCTGCTTCAAGATAAAACAACACTGTGGCACCATTCATACCACAGAATTCCCCATGAAATCAGGCTGAGGATAGACTTCAGCTAAAATATATCTGGGTTTGCTTTTTCTCAGACCTTATCCTGGTTCCTTTATTTTCTTAAAGTTTTCTCCAGATAGCACTCTGCTAATAAAGCCCTCGTACAAGAATCCTTACCTCAGGATCTATTTCTAGGGGTCCCTGACCCAAGACACATCATTAAAAAAAAAAAAAAAAAGGAAGTCCTATTTTATTATTATTGATCAGTCACTAAGAATATTAAGTGAAATTGACAGCTTCACAGCAAAGTCTCATTTTTAGAAAAAAATAGTATGTATGCATAAATAGTAATATGTTATTTGTGTATGGATGCCTAAGAAACTGTTTATAATGGTTGCCTCTGGGTTTAGTGACTGCAGAAACAGAAAACTTCCTTTCAACATGAACATTTGTTTTTACCATTTTTTGCAGTTTGGAAATTTTATAATGTAAATAGAACTACATTTTGAACTGTATAAAGTTAATTTAAATGGCAACATGAACTATTCGGTATAAATGAGTACAATTTTTAAAATATTTTTTATTTTTAAATTTTTTAAAAAGTTTTATTTCAGAGAGGGAGAGAGCACAAGTGCAGAGGGAGGGGCAGAGGGAGAGCAACAGAGAAGCTTAAGCAGATTCTGTGTGGAGCGTGGAGCCCAACCCCATGATCCTAAGATCACAACCTGAGGTGAAACCAGGAGTTGGACACTCAACCTACTGAGCCACCCAGGGGCCCCTAAAATGTTTTTTAAAAAGCTAGTGATGCCTAAGTAGATTTGCAGATATAAGCATGTATATATTGTTACATATATATTACACATATATATATTACATATATATATAAGGTAATAATTGCATGTGTATCCTTAAAAATTGGAGATGCACATACTAGTAACAAATATAAAATCTAAGTAGAGGCTTGGCAAGCTACAATAAACATCTCCTTTATTAACGATGATGACAAAACAAGTCCATTTTCTCAAATTTTCTAACTTATAAGTACCTATTTTAAGTTGAAAATTGGTATTTCACTTTATTTTTTAAATTTCAATATGGGTTGACTATGGGTTTTAAAAACATATTAATGGCCCTTATAAATTTGAAGATGTGAAAGCTAGAGATTTACAGGGCTTGGAATCTCAGGTCACAAAAATTTTACCAGAATTCTGTCGTCCAACTTATTCTGTACTAGTCTGTCTTTTTATGTGAATATATCAGCAATTAAAATGAATTATAGAAAATCACAATCATGATGATTTTAAACTTAAATGTATATTATCCTTTAAAAACCTTCTTTTTACATCTTGTTTTCCATGTAAACTCTCAGAAGGGGAAAATTATTTTTAAAAAAGTAATTTTGGTGGCTGCACTTTGCAGGTCACAGTTAATTATAGAATCAATATTCTGCTCTCCAGGTGGTCAAGCTACACAAAACCACAAAGCTATTTTATCACATTAGTCAAAGTTACATTTCTGTGAAGCCCAAAGGAATGGAAAAGATTGAATTTACTTTATAAGATTGTAATTATCATGGAATTGCATGTTCTTATAGAAAAATATCATTATGGTTATAATGATGTTGTTCTAAGCTCTTTATGTGCATTAATTCATCTAACGTTCACAGAAACTACATTGATCATATTGATTGCATTAGGTTTTCATGTCTGTAACACTAAAAGTATCTGTTATTTATACATATTTAATTCAAATCAGAAGTTGATTTGAACATGTTATTTATTCATTGTTCTGCATCTGCTTTCAGAAGCGTCAAATATATACAGCAAGGTATACATATATATATATAGATTTATACATATATATTTTACTTAAAATTTTCAGATTGAAAAAATTCATAAGGATTTACTCAACAAAATACTCCTGAATATTCTCATTGTCAAAAATGGCACCAATATTTATCATCTATAGAAAAAATATTTATTTAATATCCATATATTTGAGTTAAGAAATGGCAAATAAATTAGTCATTCTTGAGATGGAAGAGCTTAATTTTTAAAGAAGCAGATTGGTATTAATCAAATCATCATAAAATATATAAAGCAAAATATGACTAGGTTCTACGGAGAAGAAAGAGCTGAAGCACGTAAGAGATAGCCCAGAAACATTCTGTGAGGGGGATAAGAAAATACTTTCCTACTTTCTGTTTGCATTCACAAATATCATATACTGGTCCATGCTTGTAACTCAATCCCTGACAGGTGCCTTGAATTACATGCTAAGGACATTGATTTCTCTTCTTTTTCTCTTATTTCTGTGACAGCGCAAACAAACACAGGACTAGGCCAACTGTGGTAGCTCAGCCAATGATCCTTCAATTAAATTAGAAAAATTTGAAATTTCTTGAAAATAAGTGCATCTTCAATTCCACTGAAATCAATGCATTAATTCAATATTGATATATAGTATAGAAATTAATAAAATGCCTATTCCCTCCAATCCATTTTTATGTGAAAGAGGCACACACACATGCTCATGTATACACATCTATACGCATGCATACACACACATTATAAATGAGAAAGATGAAGATGTCTATATTATAAACTACATATGTGTATAGTAATAAATGTATATCTCTCAGGTGTCAATTGGTGGGATCATCACATTTTTAAAAATATTTTTAAATAAGTTTTAATTGATGATTTTGAACTTCAGATAAATTTATTTTTCTTTAATTTTGTTAAAATACATAATATGAAATTGATTTTCAAAATAGCAATTTCTGAACTTCCAGTGATTGTAGTCCAATTCCTTTTTAGGAACCATAATATTAAAATTTGAAGAGTTAGTGCTATAGTTAAAGTCACAGTTGCAAATGGTGGTAAAAACAATGATTTTATATCAATGGTATTTTTCAAGGAGCAAAGAAAAATAAAATATAATTTGGTTAAAACAGAGCTAAGATCTTTCACTATATGTAACAGCGGCTCCCCAAGTAGATTCAAACTGGTGCAATTCCAAGATAATCCATAATTGAACAATGCACAAGGAACATTTTTCAAAATAGGACTCAGCTTTAAGGGAGATATTTTAAAACACCTTAAGTGTCATTTTGGCTCATTTTTTTCTTACATCAATGTCACACTGAATTAGACAGTTATGTTGTCAACAAAACAAACTGCATTTAAATTCTATTTTATCTGTTGGTCAGGGAAAAATGCTTTTAGTTAGTTCTGGAATCTAACACAAAAAAAGCAAACCTCAAATTATTTGGCTCTTTACATCATGCAAAATCACAATTTCTGTACTTCATTCATCCAGCACCTATTTGGCACCTTTGTCAGAAAATTTTCAATGATCCTTGAAGATTGATGGGATATGATTATTAAAAAAAAAAAAACAATTACTTAAATATACATATTTAAATAGGCTCTTGTCTATGCTTATATACTGCAACACAAATATGCTAATTTAAAACATAATGTATATTTCATTAAAGTAGTGATACTGCTCAGATGTGTATTTTCTGTATTTCTCCATTCTTATACTCAAGTAGAATATCATTTAACAGAATAAAATGCTAAATATTTTATCAGTAATTTATCTGTCTTTTAAGAAAAATTTGGACACATGTTTTTGGCTTTGTCCACACAGCAGAGTATAGAAAATGCTCTCAGTCTTCTCCCAGTATCCCCTAGGATCTCTTTATTATTTTCCTACACTCTGGCTGTTAGTGTGATTTCCTACATCAGAGCAGCACCTGGGTCTTTCTGGAGACCTCACTTCAGTAGCCAGAATCCTCTTTTTCTGAGGCAGAAAAAAACCTGGGAATTTATACTCCTCCATGCACAAATTCTTAACTGCTGCTAATGGGTCCCAGAGTATAAACTTCAGTAATCTTATCCATAACTCCCTCTACAGAGTTGTGCTTGATATAGCTAGCCCCTTTCTTTGTCTCACTCTGCCACCTTCCTAAAACTTTCACCCAAATCTTCGTCTTAGGGTTTGTTTTGGAGGAACACAAATTTAGACATAAACCAATTATATATTTAAAGACTGGCAACTTTCTTTCATAAATTTCTAGGTGGAACTCCTGATCATTGCTTTCAAAAGCCCTTTTTCAGCTTTCTATTAAGGTCTCTATACAGTTATCCTTAATATTTAATGATTTTTAATCTTTGCATATTAACATGCAAAATCTAACGTAGTTGTTGAGTTGGAAATTTAGATCATATAATTCTTTTTCAAATAGTCACAATCTGCTTAATACTTATTTTCAAATTTGGGTGGAAATCAGTAATATTTCTCAAGTTTATAAAACATTTTAGATCATCAGAATCAGATTTCTAATCCCCAGGCTTCTGGAACCCTTAATTTGTTATACTTTCTCAATTACATTAAGAGTCTTTTCCTTAAACTAGCAAAATCAAATTTTCATTCATCAGGACACAAAAATATGCAATCATTTATACTAGGTTACTATATATTTCAAATGTTTAGGTTCATATTCCCATTCTTTCATCTTATACAGCAAAGAAGATGAAAGTAATAGGTGAATTAAGTGTAAAGAACATTTTGTGTATGCTATAATATAATATTGCCTTCCCCAACCACTGAGTTAGTACTTCTTCTTTCTCAAATCGCATTTAAAGGTGTTCCTCAGAAGTACATTTTTGGATTCTGCTGTGTATTTTGGAAGTAATCATTAAGTCTAGGCTACTCCTCTGGTCACGTTATTATATGTGAATTACTAAAAATAAACCAAATCATTATATTTCCCTCCTGCTTTTCTCATTGAATTTATTAGTGAAAATACAGTGTGAATTTATTTTTTGTGTCTTCTTATTCCACCTGCTATGTTATCTATTTGTTATTTGTAGGAATTTTGTGGATACTAGTTCTCTAAATTGTTTTAAAGATTTATTTATTTGAGATGGGGAAGGGACAGAGGGAGAGAGAGACTCTTAAGCAGACTCCCCACCGAGCACAGAGCTGATGTTGGGCTTGATCCGACAACCCTGAAATCAGGACCTGAGCCAAAATCAAGAGTTAGATGCTTAACCAACTGAGCTACCCAGGCGTCCCTGAATATTTTGATATCTGTTTTCCAAAAACATAAAATGTCTGATTAATATGAGATTTTCCTTTCCATTTTAGTCAGTCCCAGAATTGATATGAAATTTTTATCAACATTCTCATCTATTTCACACTTGTCTTTGGTAAAAAAATTAAACCAAAAAACTTCACTTTCTCTGAACAATTTCTATTTTTCCAAAGAGGAGAAATTGTCAAAAAGTCAAGAATTTATCAGTTACTCAGTTTTCAGCTATTTTAATTTTCATCATATGTAAATGTCAAAGCAGGAAAATGAACAACTTATTGTGTTTTCATACAATTGGATAAAATATTGATAAATGGTATACTTTGAAATGAATAGAAATTTTATCATGGGTTGTAATAGTGAATATGATGAATTTATTCAATAAATGGTAATGTTAAGAACCATTTCTCTACATGCTAGGGGTACAAAAATAAGACAAATATGTGCCTGCACTCATGGATCTTATACTTTAATGGGGAAAAAGTGACCATATACAAGCAAATCAATAAGGTAATTCCTGGTAGGAAAAAAATTAAACAAATGATACACTAGAGCAGTGGATGCAGATTATAGCTGCGTAATAAAATCACCTGGGGACATTTTTAAAAACAATGAGGTCCTGCCTTCATCCTCACATTTTTTAACTTAATGTGTCTGGGGCGTGGGCCCAGGGATAGGCTTTTTGTTGTTGTCATTGTTTAAATTACCCAGGCAATGCTATTTTGTAGGAACAATTAAGAACTGTGCTAGAAAATTATAGGGATGTACAAGCTACTTCAGATTTTCTAGTCTAGAGAAGACATGTCTGTGATAGTTGCATCTGAACAGACCATTTAATGAAGATAAGGTGCCACACATAAGAAAATTGTGTGGAAGAGTGTTGCAGGGAGAGGCAGAGGCTGGTTCAACCCCTCTGAGGCAGGTGAGCCACAGAGGCTGGAGGAACAGAGAGAAGGCTGGTATGGCAGTACGTGATGAATGCTGAGAGTATGAGACGAGGTCACACAGATCCGCAGCTAGGTAAGCTGTGCTAAGGAGTTTTGAATTTCTTCCCTGTACAACTGAAAGCCACTGGAGTGTTTTAACTAAAGTGACATAATCTGATTTATGTTTGAAAAGATGCTGGCAGTTATATGAAGAATGGGTGGAAAAAGTCAAAAATGGAAACAAGAAGGCCATTTGGAGTATTGAGTATTCAAAAGGAGAGCTACCTCTTTAAAACTATAGCCGCCATGCCAGCAATTGCAAGATGCACAATGGTACACGATAGCAATTTATAACAGAGCAGTCAGAAAGCCGTATGCTAGTTTTGCTGGCAAGTAGTAAAGCGGATGAGTGATGAGCTGGACACAAACAAGATGACATTTCTCTACTGTAAAACTTCTTTGGTTGGCCTCAACTTAAATTACTGCGGCATTCAACTGCAGGAACTCAGAAGAATAAAAAACACTGAACCACTTTGCTCCAATCTCCTCCCTTAAAATGTTTTATGCTCCTTTATCTAACAGACTCTTTGTACTGGTAAGGGTGTATTCTTCTGTGAAGTTATATCTTTGTTATATCAATTGAAGTAGAAACATCCAGTGACTTCACTTCAACAACTAAAAAGCTCAAGTAGTATCACTTCTCATACTTTTTATTTCTAAAAGATCATCATGGAAGGTATGTAGAAAACAATAAAATGTCCTGTAATGAAAATGGCATCTTTTGTTGTTCAGTTGAAGCTGAAACACAAAGTTAAGTGTAAGTTCAGGTATAACAGACACAGAATTTTAATAATAATGTAGTAACAATAACGATTATTTGACAACTAACATTAATTGAATCTTTACTATTTGCTAAGTCCCTACTATTCACTGAGCACTTTTTAAAACATTTTACAAGTAATAAGATATTTAATTTCTTAAGTCCTTACAAGAAAAGTATTCATTGTCTTCAAGGTTCAAATAACTTCCTCTATTCATCTACATATATAGAGAAAAAAATGCTAGCAATTGTAAGATGCACAAGGGTATATCACAGGATGATGAGAAATACCACAAAATAAGTATCATCTGTCACTATAATATTTATGCTTCAAAAAAAGCAATAGTTATGTTTCATTAATTTATGCTTTAAAACATATAAGGTTATACTAACAAGGTTTTGAAATGTAAACTATTTGACTACTTCTTATTTAACTATTCTTTTAAAGACACTGCCTGCCCTGGTAGGCTTATAGTTCTTTCAGTAAACAGGGTTTCCCAAGGAACACGGCAGAGATGAATTCTGAGGCAGTAAGTTTGTGTCAGGATCATTGAAATGCATGTCCTAGAGTGAGTCACCAGGAGATGGAGCCTATTTACAACCAAATGCAATTTCCGAAAAATTCCTCAATTTTTAAAATAATTTCAGACACCAAAGCAGTAACTTCAAATACAACAGCTCATATTACTAATCTGTTACAAAGTAAATGCTCCCCCCCGACCCCTCCCCAGTAAATGACGATTCTACCTCCCCACCACCTGAGGAAAGTGATGTGTTGGTGATCAAGACAAAGAGGCTGTTTGTGGCTCTGTCTCAGGAACATATTCATGACTTTATACAGGGGATTTATTCTCTTTGCCTGCAGCATTATCATTCAGGAGAGAAGAAAAAAACTATAATAAAAAACTTAATATTGAAAAATATTATTAAATACAAGGTATCTAATTCTTTTCAAAAACTGAATCATTGGGGCACCTGGGTGGCTGCCTTCGCTCAGGTCATGATCTCCAGGTCCTAGGATTGAGTCCTGCGTCATCGGGGTTCCTGCTCAGCAGGGAGTCAGTCTGCTGCTCTCTCTCTCTCTGCCCCTCCCCACTGCTCATCTTCTCTCTCTCTCAAATAAATTTTAAAAAGTTAAAAAAAAGAATCATCATAATCATTATTTTTGTCACATCACTAATTATTGTGGATAAAAACTGTGCCAAGGTCTATTTTAAACACTGCACACATATTAACTCTTTCAGTTTTTGCAACCATATTATTAGGGAAGAGTTAGTATGCTTCCTATTTTAAAATTCTAAAACTTGCCAAGGTCACACAGTTGGAGAGGTGAGTCTGTTCTCAACGACTAAGCATTCTGCTTAAAAATGTGATAGTTTGGAAAGACGACTTCTTATGACTCTAGTTCTGGATTAAAAAAATAACAGTATGATAGAGACAGAGACTGAGATAAAAAGACGGTAACAGAGAGACAGAGAAGTGTCATGAGATTAAAAATTGAATGGTTTATTTTACTATTTTGAAGTATGAACATTTGAAACTTTCACATTTTGCTTTTATCTCAATAATGGTTATGTCACACCAGGCCATCTGTTTATTCAGTACATGATCTCTAATGATTACAAGAACAGTATATTCTGGGAGAAAATGATAATCATCCTATAACACATCAACCTTAAGATATGAGTGCTCTCAAGCATCACCACCTTTCAAGGATCATATTTGTTTGCTGTAGAGAACAGGACAGCCAAAAGTTTAAGGTCAAGAGTATATTCAAATGTTCACCGTTCTCTTATTGCAGTAGAAGAAAAAACACCTCAGAATTCCCAGATTCTAGAAGTGGGTGAAATGGAGCAATGTGTTCTTGCTGAGCCATTGCAGAAGAACATAATAATGATTTCCTTTTCTACAAAGTGGGAGCAATAATGAAGTTTTTTTTCCTATAGCCTTTTGAATATTGATGCTGTGCTATAGTTCACAAATTGAAAAATGTTTTATGACTACAAATTTTCAGATGAACTCTCAGTGTTGATAGCCTTCTGTATCTACCCTGCACAGGAAAGGAGATAACTCTTGGGATCACTGAATCAATAGAGTAATTTATGAGCTTTAATCAGTTTATTTATATTTTATAGTCGTCTTTGTTTAGTGTGTCATTTCTCATAGAGATATTAGAAATACTGAATAAGAACATTTTATTAAACTGTAAGAGAATTTCAAATCATTTAACCCCATTTACGTTTGGAAAATAAAAATAAAAATAAATCTTGGACACAGAGGAAAAGTAAGCCATCGAGTTCACAAAATGAGTAAATAGTAGAGCCTGAATCTAATTAAGACATTCAGCATTTTTCTTTAATCCCAAATTAAACTATTTTATATATGGCTTTTTAAGATTTAACTCATTTTTAATTAGCAGCAGATAAGAAAACTAGTTTGAAAATAATGAAAGTTTATGCAAAGTATACTTTTATAGAGCTGCTGTCTTTTCAAGTTTTTATCCTTAAAATATCAAAGCAAATTTATTTCCCATTGCATAAAAACTATTCTCAAACTTCTTTCCATACTGCTCTCATCAGTATTCTGGGAAGCCAATTTCCCAGATACAGCGCTTCTAGTGGTGATGTCATGAGCCAGCCACCATACTTGGCAGCCTGAGTGCATAGATAGGCTTTTTCTGGGCATCTCATTTGTAGTTAAAAACAGACTACATGCTCTTTGAGCCACTGACAGTTGCCTTGTTTCATATTTAAACTGCTTATAAAAAGCCAGCACTGTTGCTGTGAACTACATCAAACTTTGAGCAAGACAAGCAAAAGCAACCAGTCTGCTGTTTTGAAAGGCATTTCTTCTTCTTCTTCTTCTTCTTCTTCTTCTTCTTCTTCTTCTTCTTCTTCTTCTTCTTCTCCTTCTCCTTCTCCTTCTCCTTCTCCTTCTCCTTCTCCTTCTCCTTCTCCTTTTTTCTTTTTAAAGTAAGCTCCACACCCAGCACAGAGCCCAACATGGGGCCTGAACTCAAGACCCCAAGGTCAAGACCCTGAGATCAAGACCCAAGCTTAAATCAAGAGTCGGATGCCTAACCGATTAAGCCACCCAGGTACCCCTGAAAGGCATTTCTCTAAGATTCTGTTTATGGAAAGTGTTTCTTCTCTAAACATAAACAGAAAAATATTATGTGAAAATATGGATAATGTTCTTAAGAGAACATTCACAGGTCACATATTTAGCACACCACAAAAGACTGAATCAAGGTATAGATTTATAGATTCAACAAACAGGAAGAAAACAGATCCCTTATTTAAGAAGAAGTGGTATAAAAGGCATTCTGACAAGTGATTTCCCTAATTTTCTCCCATCTCAACCCTACCAAACAAAGTCAATACATTCCTAAATAAAGGATCCGTATTGGCAAAAGACATCAGAATTTTTTTTTTTTTTAAAGATTTTATTTATTTATTCGACAGAGATAGAGACAGCCAGTGAGAGAGGGAACACAAGCAGGGGGAGTGGGAGAGGAAGAAGCAGGCTCATAGCAGAGGAGCCTGACGTGGGGCTCGATCCCACAATGCCGGGATCACGCCCTGAGCCGAAGGCAGACGCTTAACCGCTGTGCCACCCAGGCGCCCCCAGAATTTTTTTTTTAATAAAATGGCCTCATCATTCTCATTTAGAGGATAAAAATAGTAATTCACAACTATGGGCTAAATTGTGCTCCTTCCCCCGCCCCCCAACCAAATTCATAGATTGAAATCCTAACCCTCAGTACCTTAGAATGCAGCTTTATTTTGGAAATAGGATCTTTACAGAAGTAGCTAAGTTACAAATGAGGTGATTAGGGAGGGCCCCTCATTCCCTTTGGGTGGTCCTTATCTGTCTTTGTAAGAAGAGGAAATTTGAATTTTGACACATACAGAAAAATACTACCTGAAGACACAAAGAAGAGATGGCCAAACAAAAGATGAGCAAAGACACAAAGCAAAGATGGCCAAAGAAAAGATAAGCAAAAGATAAGCAAGAAACAGATCCTTTCCTTAGTTACTAACCCTGCCAAACCTTGATGTCAGATTTCTAGCTTCCAGAACAATAAGAAAATAATTTTCTGTTATTCAAGCCACCCACTCCGTGGAATTTTATTACAGCAGCCCTAAGAAACTAATACATTCACTATAAAAAAACGTACTCTTGACTTAGCAGATAAATTTGTGTTCCTTCATAGTTTTTGGTATTCCTCATTGCCATCATTGTTATAATTATCATCAAATGAATGGAATAATAGATCCAAATGCATATTTCACACACATACAGTAACAGTGTTTGTGTGACTGTGTGCATATTTATGTGTGTGTATAATATACATTCAGATGTATAATTCCATTCATTTGGTGATAAACACATATATCTGTGCATTTGTATAGGCCTCACAAAGCTATGTTTATATATGAAATCAAATTATCAATAATAGCTCCAATTTAACTGCATCTTGCCTTCTACCTACTTAACATAAAAACTAAATTCCCATTCAAAGGGCTTCTCTCCCCAGTCATTTTTAATAGTTCTTTGGGGGAGTTTCATGCATAATCACAAATACTATTTTCATTTTTCTTATCTGTCTTCCATTTTGGCCCCCTGTATGATGTCTGCTACTGACAAAAACATTTGAAACATGGCCTCGCCACTTCCACTGCTACTGCTGTCTTTGTTAAGGGAGAATGAAGCTTGGAGGAGCCCAAATGGCATAGCCTGTTCTTTCCATTCTATGCAAAAATTTTAGGAATGTCCCTATGCCCTTTGTACATCTCAATTTCCCTATTGCTTAATCTCATGACATAAACACACAAATCATTAATTCATTCACTCCCTGGTTAAACATCATCTCTAGGTTTTGTTCCTACAACCCCTTTCTTAAAAGCACTCAGAACTATTCTATATGGAAGAGGTATCATGTTGACTCCTGTCTCCAAGTGCCTGTTGACTGATCTCTTCCATGCATCTACTCTAAAAAAACATTGCTTATCTATATGGAACATTGAGGTCTGGACATCCACAAGTTCAGGCCTGTTATGATATATCTCCACGTCAGAAATGGGACCAGAAATCCTATTGTATGCCTGTCTTTCCATCCATCTACCTACCCACATAAATTTTTAATCACCAATCTGGTGGAAAGTATTACATATTACATACAAGACATTAATAGAGTGAATCTAAAGGCCTATATCTTAAATCACATTGTTTATAAACTAAATGGAATACAATTAAGCATTTGTACCTAAAAGAGAGGCGCTTTAATGTTTTAGACAAATTATATTATTACTGATTGAGTTGTTTTATCATATTATCAAAATGACATAAGACACATTTTGCAGATAGTAGAAAATCACTTAATAATTCTTTTTTGAAAGGAAACAAACCATGTACATGCCTCTCTTGTAAAAGTACTTTCAAGTTTTAGGTATTTAGGCAATATATACAGTTGATAGCCAAATGAAGAGGACTATAGCAGAATCCATTTTCCAGTGCAAGACAAATAGACCATACTTAGGTATTTTCCCTGGAGTGGTAAATAATTTTTGACTGCTCTATTTGAAACAAAATTTGATTTGTGGTTTGAATGAACTCTAGTTTTCTCTTATCTACCGAAGCTCTCCTCCATTTGCATGGATAGTCAAGAGCCGACTGCATTATAATTGCAAAAAAAAATGTTTAGCTGAAGTTCAAATCAATGTGTTTAAATAAGACCTACCTCACATGGGTAGACAGGTGAAGTATCTATTTATGACTAGTCAAGAGGTATAAATCAAAAAGGTGTTTAAATCTCAGAATCCCTTCCCCTACATGAGGTGTTTCTTTGTTCATCTCTACTTTTGATCTCAGTAGACTCTTGCAGCATGCTTATTGTGTAAAATCTTGACAGATTTATGGCACATTCACTCAGCAATAATCCCATAAATTTTTAAGGCTTTCATTTATCCTGATTCAGATTGTTTTTTACTGTCTACATTAATTGGAAGGTGTCCTTCCATGTCAATTAGGGTCTGATTAGAATCATTCTGAGACTGTGGTACAAAAGGAGATTTTGTAAAATAAAAAGTTTTCCTTCTAACAGCTAATGAAGGCCAAATTATTTTATATTGTCTCTGGTTACATTATATATAAAGATTTGGCTTTCAAATGCCACTTTTCTCTGAAGGGAATGAGATGAAACTTATGCTTATCACATACATCTGTCTGAAAAGTAATTGAGCATTTAATGTCTGATCAATTATCTGCATTGTTATGAGATGCCATAGATGATAAGATATAAAGACTGCTGATTATAACACTAAAGGTGTTATAAAATATTTTGGGACATATTTTGTCTGTAAGCCTTCAGCCTAAAACAAGTTACCTGTATAATTTTCTGTGATCTGGTTCTTAATTTTACAGTGATTTGATACACATTTAACTTACCTTATATGTTACGTGTTAAACATATATACAAACAATTTAGGGCATTGTTTCTCACATAAAACTTTAATTAAGGCAATAATGACATGGCAGTGAACCTAGAATGCATCAGTGGAACAGCCATAGTTGGTACTCAAGCATTTCCTCTCTGTGCACATTTGTAAACAGGGTGCTGTGGGGTCTTCTATATTAGTAATAAAGATAATGCAAAGTCAGCATTCTGCGCGACATTACAAGTCTTGTCCTATAATGAAATATGTATTAAGAAACATACTGAACTGGGATGATTCTTCTCAGATCTTATGCTTGGTGGAGGGCAATCTGGAATGCTACTGGAATAAAAAGAGAAAGACCCTCCAAAAAGCAGTAATTATGGAAACGGCCTTTGGCTTACAGGCTGGCCAATCAGCTTCCACTCTGATTTTCTGAGCTTATTCCTGATCATCACCAAATTTAAATTGGTGGCAATGTCCTCCTCCTTTATTTTTTTCACTCCTTGAAAATTGGTTTGTTTGTTTCTTTCTTTCTCTCTCTCTCTTAGGTTTTACTTATTTAGTTGACAGAGAGAGAGAGCACAAGCAAGGGGAGCAGCAGGCAAGGGGAGAGGGAGAAGCAGGCTCCCTGTCAAGCAAAGAGCCTGATGTGGGGCTCCATCCCAGGACTCTGGGATCATGACCTGAACTGAAGGCAGACACTTAACCGACGAAGCTGTCCAGGAACCCCAAAAAGTTGGTTCCTTTCAATTTGAAATTTTCACTTCAGGGATATCAAGAAAATCACACCGAAATAAAGAAATAAGAAAGGAAAAAACTGAAGCAGGCCAGCAATAAAATTTCTGGTGAAAAGCACAAGTTGTAAATGTCTCTTTAGAGTGTCCTGAGAAGTGCATCAAATCTTGAATTCCTCATGGCAGTTCCTTCTACTCTGTCTATATAATCTTATATTTGAATGTAACCAAGGATAAAATTGTGTCTCAATGTTAGGTAAAATGTTGAGCTCCCAGAAAGGCACTGAGCTCTACATGAGAGTACAACAGGACTCAAAGAGACCTAATCATTTGACCGAGTGCTTTAAGAATTTTCAGTTAATTTAAAAGAATTGAAGAAAGAAAAAAAAAAACCAAAAAACACCAAATAACTAAGATATGTGATATGAAGAAAAGGATAAAGTTCTCATAAGAAAACATAATAATGGAATATCAGTTAGTCTTGAGATCCATGAAAATTTCCTTAGCACCTAAGGAGAGAACATGCCTAGGAGTGGTGGTCAGGCAGTCAGGAGAAGGAAATGCATGAGTAAAACTGCAGTAGTGCTAGATCTATGAAGGAACTTATCATTAACAAAATTCATTTGATAAACTTTATTTAATACTAATCCAGATTTTTATCATTAACAAAGTTTACCTGATAAACATTGACATTAATCCAGAATTCCAAAAATGTTTCTGCTTCAACATAATTTACATGTGCAAATTTGTATTCATAACATCTTGTTCAAGAAAATGATTATGTGGAAAGAGACTACCCACCTTGAGGAGTATGGAGGGGGCATGCACTATTAAAGAGTGAATCTCTCATTATATAATTCTATCATGTCTTGCTAATGACATGTTCCACAGTCACAGGTGTAACATTATAAATAAACTGAAACCCAGAGTGTTTGATGTTTGAATAATCCATGAATGAGACATTTCAAATGTATGTCAAATTTATAATAGGGCTTAAAAATCCATTTAAAAGTAAGCAGTCCTCATTTAAATTTATAATCAGAGCATAAGAGTTAGAACAGAAGGGAATATGTTCTTGGTGTGCTACCTTATTCTATAGAAAGGAACTCTTGTTTCCCAAATTTAAATTGGGCACATAACCTGAACTGGGACACATGGACGAGGGCCTCTACTGCTATAGGAAACTGCATTCTTCCATAACAAACTGTCCTTCTGGAAGGTGAAAAGTCAGATATGTGAAGATGGTATGCATGGCTATTGACTGTGAAGAGCTAGACTTGGAAATCATTTTCACTTTTTTCTTGCTTCTGTATAGAGTAAGTTAGCACATAAGGAACAAATTCTCTTCTGTTCTATCTTTTATGCCTTGACTACAAATATAAATGCACAGTCTGCTTTTAATAGGTCTGAAGCTCAATTAACACAATTGCATATACTTTGAATACTGCATTTATGGACAATTTGATCACCAAATCTCTCTGGGTCTCTGTTTATTCACAAAGTAGCACTCATAATGGTAGGGCATGCCTGTTTCAAGGCATATTGGAATTATGTGATGGGAGATTTATTATTTAAATTGCACCCTCTCTTGTACACACCCAGAGTGGTAATCCTTCTCCAGATAATCATTTTTTTTCAGATATCTAACTGATAGGAATATATAGATTTATTTAACGATATCTTTTATAAAAAATAATTATTGTTCATGTGAACCCAATTCATTGCTTATAGTAAGAAGCTTGAAATAATCATTCGGGGAATCCAATCTTCAGAAATTAAGCAAAATCTAATGTGAGTAACCACAGAAAACATTAAATAATGGCTGAGAGTAAGACTTCCCTCTCAACTGCTTCAACTGAGGGAAGGAAGGAAATTGAACAAATAACATAGGGGAGAACATATGTGGTCGGGGTTGGAATATACACCAAATATACAAAAAGTTTTTTGTTTCTTTAATCTTATTCCTCATATTTTGCCAAATTCACTTTGTCTTTTAGAACTCTAATTACTATTATATAATGCATCCTTAATTGTTTTGGTGGAACACGATTTTCATTATAATAAAAATTCTATATCCCTATATGATATAGAAATGAGTGTTGAGATTTTTCTTCATAGATTTATTGGCACCATCCATTTTTTTCAGCCAAGGCCAGAATGCTATACCTAACTAGTCCTGAGAAGTTGCTTATTAAAGCTGAAGTGAAAGGCAAGAGGCAGAGGCATTACCTCTATTGAATGTCCTTATTTCTCTTTTGATGTTCTTGTTACCAGAATTGCTACAGTTGTGCAGATGCCCACTGCAGCCTAACTGGAGTGTGTCATCAGAGGCTTCAGGAAAGAGTTACAGAAGCCTGATTGTTTTGAACATATCTCAAGTTCACTTCAGTCAATAATCACATAAACTGATTCAATTAAATAGACAAGAGGGAAAAGGAAAAAAAAGAAAGAAAAGGAGAAAAGAAAGAAGGAAAGGAAGGAAAAATTCAGAAGGCCCATTGTAAATTTTGCATACTTTCATGTGCTTATCTGTCTTGTATTAAATATTGTTACACTAGGTGCTGAAAAATATGTATTACTAAATTTCAGTGGGTTATCATAACAGAAATTTATGTTTTGCTCATATGACAGTCCTGAGTTGGGGTATCCCAAGTAAGCAGGCAGCTTCCTCTATAGTCTGAATCAAGGACACTGTACTTTTCCAATCTGAAACTCTAGCACCTCCTCGTAGCTGGTCTTTGCCTATGACCAGCTGGTGAAGGAGAAAAGGCTCATCCAACCTGTTCCATAAATGTCATTACAAACAAGTAGCATGATACAATAAATCCTATTTGGCAGGTGAGAGCTAATCACCTGCACATCTAGGTGAAGGGAAGCAGGGAAATGTAGTTCCAGGCTGGTCAGCCACTTCTCAGGGACCAAGTTACATCACAGAAGTTGATCAAAAAGTTGATCATCTCCACTTTGTGTTCTTTTTGTCTGAGATTCCACAACAGGAGACTAGAAGTCTAGGCAGATATCCAAAGTATTGTCATAAAACTAATAAATCGTAAACTTTTACTAATTCAAGAACCACATAAAATTATTTTGTGGTTGTATTCCTCTCTTCTGTATTTAAATGGTGGAAATGTGGGAGACAGAGCCAGAGAGTGTTTTCAGTGTTTGGGAGTTTATCATGTTTTAGCAACTAATAATATAGGATTTATGTCATCCTATTTCTTTGGCCTAAAAGTATATATATATATATATATATTAGAAATTATTAAGACTTTTAGTTAAATAATCTACAAGCAGAATAATCAGTCTAAACCAAATAATTAGATGGGTTGCTTTTAAATCCTAAACTTGATTAATCGCCAGGATGAAATATTAATGAAATTAAGCAATCAATTACTAATGAAAGTCTGTGAGTCTTTTATAACAAAATGTGATTTAAAAAAATTAAGAACAGTGACATCTTTGAATTTGCATTGTACTAGGGTTTTTTGGCATTAATCTTTTGCTACTAGCTAATATATCATGGTGTCTAATTTTTCTTGGTGGTTTATTTCTTCCATATGATTTTTCTACTGAAGAATTTTTCCTTCAGATTTTCCTTCAGAAAGAAAATGGCAGAAGAGGTAATAAATGGGAAGCAAATGATGAGAAGGGGTTTGAAAGTGGAAAGACAGGAAACTTCCTTAGTATCCATCAAAAAGGGAATGTTTGAATAAATGATGATACAGTGATGCAGGCACTGATACGTATCTACAAACAGGAATGACCAAGGGTACTAAATACTACTCTGACTAGTACTCCAAGACCTACAGTTAGATGGAAAAGCAAGGAGCAGAACACTATCTATATAGAATAATTTTGCATAAAAAGATGGAGAAGGGCAAGAACATAGATTAATCCATGTGTTTGTTTACCTAAAGAAACTCTGGGAGAATGTATCATATGTGGGAAAAAAAGAGATATCTGTGGTGGTAATTTTTAGAAACAAAGCAAATCAGGGAACAGGAGAAAGGGCATGCTTGTTCACTATAAGCTTTTTTTTTAATGTATTACGAATCAAAAAAAAATAATTAAGGATGTACTATGTGGATGCAGGGGAAAAACTGTGTTGGAGGAAAGAAACTAATGACAGATTAAAAGCAGTAAACCTGCCTGATTTTCTTCTTTCCCTATGGCTTTTTTCCCTGTTAGGTCCTTTTAGGTGTCACTGCTCAAGCTCGGAAGACCTCTCTCTTCCATGGCTTGTTATAGAGCCTGGGGTTTCTTATATAATCCCATCCAACATACTCCAATCTTGACGACCTGTTAACTTGTCTTAACCATTTAGTCTTCGTTTCTACCCAGTCCCTCTCCTCATTAGTCTGTTTCTGTTCCTTACCACTGGTCACACAAACTAGAAAGCTTAGAGTTGTATTTAACCCTTTCCTTTTCCACACTCTGAATAAATATGAGCGATCACTGTCATATTTACTTCTTATATATCCTTTTACTTCATTCTTACTGTTGCTTTCCAAGTTTAGATCCTTCTTGTCATCTAGATGATTCTAGGAATTAATTTCTGTATTTTAGACTTGCTTGCCTAAATTTCATCTTCCGTATTTTAAGCAGATTATCTAAAATATTATTTTTGGTTATGATCTCTCTTGTCCCCCCAAATCCAGTGACTACCTAAAAGGAATAATATATTAGAACACCTTTTATTAATAATTTACTTATTAAGACTTGAAATTTTGGTTATGTTTTTATACAAATTTATGCTTGTGTGTTCAAAGGTACATGGGTTATATTTATTTATATCCTAGAATACAACCTCATGTACAAGGATCAATAGATATATTTTATAAAATGTTATGTAATATATATTATATAATTAAAAAGTAACAAGTTATCAAATAAAGTATTTTATTTCTAAAAGAAATTGACTTTGAAACTCAAATGAATAAAATGAATTCTATGCTTCAATCTAAAAGTATTAAACTGGACACCTGGTTGGCTCAGTCAGTTGTGCATCCAATTCTTGATTTAAGCTCAGCTCATGATCTCAGTGGCAAGATCAAGCCCTGTGTCAGCCTCCACGCTCAGAAGGGAGTCTGCTTAAGATTCTCTCTCCCTCCCCCCTCCACCTCTCCTCTCACACATTCTCTTTCTCTCTCTAAAAATAAACAAATACATCTTTAAAAAAATAAAAGTATTAAATGCTTGTTATCCAAGGTACAATAATAGGTGTTACTGGGAATACAAGAATTATTAGACACAGTCTATCTCTAAATGGCTGGGAGAAAAAGATCTTTTCCCAGATCTTTACTTAAAACAGATTGAGATAAAATGATGCAGCTTAGTTGTCTGCTATAGAGATGTTCAATAAATGTTGAGTATAATATGCTTAACATTTCAAGGCAAGATAGCTAGAAAGACTACAGGTTCATTAACAGAGTAGGGTTTCAATATGAGGTGGGAAAGGTTTGTGAGAACATGTGAAAATTCAAATAATAGTGTTTGTTCTTTTCTAAAATATAAACTTCGATTTTACTTCATTTTTTTTCATTTTCAGTAACAATCTTTTAGTTTTAAATTCATAATCCTGAAGTATATTTCTTAACTCATTAAACAAAGCAATGTGAAACAGAAGTTGTAATTCCCTATGGAAATAATATAACTTCACGCTGTTGGTAGCTTATGTCAAACAAAAATGGCACGGGAAAAGTTAAAGGAGAAAGAAAGACTTTACTCCAGTCTACTCCAACAGGAAGGGAGATTGACCTTACCTCTACTGAAACAAAAGGCAGGGGAGTTTTTAAGCACTGTGGTGAGTTAGTGGAAAAGTACTAGATGTTAGGAGGGAGGTTGGTCAGTGTGATTAGATCACTTGTGCTTGGTAATTGGCACTTAATCAAAGTTAGGATCCTACTCTCCCATAGAGACTGGGAGATAGGGGTTCTATCTTTCTTGATTATATTTACATTTCAAATGTATGGCTCCTAGGTCCTTGAAAAAGACATTTCAGGGTTTTAAACCCAGCAAGAGGCTGGAAGAAGATTTAACTCTCAAAGGGGTACAGAAAGAATTTATAACTGCAAGAGTTTCTAAAGCAAATGCTCTAAGAAAAGGAAGGTCATAGACCAATACTCAGGAAGAAACTTTTAGTCAAGCTGAGGGGAATGCTAAGGCCATCATGGTCATTTACCAAGTTAACTGGTAAAAGCTCATGTATAATTCAGAAAACAAAAAAGTTAGAATTGAGTGGAATGATTTAAAAAAAAAAAAACAAAAAAACAACAACCCTCAACAGGTAACACATCTGCTGTGATGAGGGATGGTCTGATCTAGTTCCAGAGAACAGAACTGTTTTCTACCGTGAATGGTAACTGGTACTTTGGTAAAAAGAATAATTCCTCTCACAGAATTTAGGAAAACCTCATTTGAAATTACATTAATGTGTAGATATAAACTCAGTTTCTACAAGAAACAAAGATTCTCTCATAATTCAAATTTTGCAATTGTTTTCAGCTTGTTAAAAATTGGAAAAATAGCATAAAACATGCCAAAAGTCAGTTAGAAATCGAAATAGTGCATTCCATTATTAACATAAATATAATGGTATTCTTAAGCGATTTGTAAGGTTGTATTTTTATATTATTCCAAATTATTCTGTAATCACATACCTTTTTCATTGTGCAAAAGATGTCAGAGTCTGACAATGATAAATGATCTTGCATTCAGTTATTCAGTAGATGATAATGTCCTATTCACAAGTGAATAGCTTTATCTCTTAGTGATTTTTTAAAAGTTCTTTGTAAAACTGAGCTGCTATAATAGAAAGTTTTTATGCTGCTTACCACAGTTACCAAACGTGCAATGTTTCTTCCGAATCCAAAGGATGGCAGAGGCCCATCATGTTCTATTTATACTAGGCACAAACTATAATCTTAAGGTAATGATCCAAGTTTTCAATTCAGAATAGAAATCATCCTATGTAAAATAATCCATTTTTTAAATCTTAAGTATACTTTTTAATCATTGATAGACAGCCATGAGATTAGTGCTGAAAAAGGAACAATACCATATTTTTAAGCCTAGTAATGATTCCATTTCTCTTCTATTTCACTGCATCTAACCACTAATTTCTTTGATTGCTAAAATGTTTATAAATAAATTCAAGTAAAAATCAGAAGCAGAATTGTATGAACTTTTGGCAGTTATTTAGTTAATTTTTAGTCTTAGAGATCAAGGTTTTAAGAAGAATTCTCTGAACAAAACAGTGGAAACCATCTTTCTCGACTTTAATCCTCTAATACTATGTTTATCTCTTTTCCAAAAAACTTTGTATTTTTTTAACTTTACACATAAATTTCGTCTGTTCCCTACTAAATTATAAGCAAGCTAAAGGGAGTAGAATTATGCCATATTATTTATTTATATTGTTTTATTACCTATTTTATTTCTAAGATTTTGTTAGGAGCTGATATAGAGAAGCTATTTAAATAGCACTTTAATTGTGTTGAAAATAATGAAATTTTTAGCAAAATTTACTTTCTATGCTCCAATTTATCTTTTATAATATTCATGACCTTGATTTATGAATAAATAAACTTAGTTTATGAATAGACAGAAATAAGATAATACAAGATAAGCAAAAACTATGATTTTAATGTTTTCCACTTGTCTTCCAGAAATCTGTTATAATTAAATTTATATTTTAGAACTTCACATTAAAATTATTTAAGAAAGAAAATGTTGGAAAAAATTAAAATTTCAGTGACTAAAATATTACTGTAAACAAAAGCATCAAAAAAGCATCTTTTTGAGGACAAGACAAATATCATATTGTTCTTACTTAATATTTAAATGTACCTTCTCCCTTCCTGCTGTCTTGGTTATGTCTTCCTATATGTTTATTACAGTTAATAAAAATAAAACAAATGAAATATTTTCTGAGATATGTAATTGACTAGCAAGCATATAAACTATAATGGCTCAAACATTTAATAAAAAAAATTCTGTTAAAGGAATAGGCATTTGTTCACTCAAGTCATAAAAAAAAAGAGTTATTTCCTTCCAAAAATAAAAATTAAGTTATCAGTCTTCTGTACCTGTATATGAGCAGTTAGGTTCATTTCTTAAATTGTGAGAATACTGATTACTATCTTCTATAAATACAGAAAAATCGAGAACTCTAAAAATCTGTTCCAACAGCTATACAGAGATTAATTCTTCTACCAGACTTCCAATTTAAACCATGCCTAATTGTATACTAATTTCCTTGATCACATCCACATTTTATATAATTCTGATATTAAGTGCCTTATTTGCATTTATATTTAATAGGATATCATAACTTGCTTCTGCCTAGGTTATACAATGTTCATTTTAACAATGCAAAAAATGTATTTGTGCTTCATGCTTCACTAAACCAGGGGTTCTCAAACTTCAGCATGCAGCAGACTCTTCTGAAAAGTTTCCTAAAACATGGACTGCTAGGCCCTCTGCTCAGCTCAGTTTTGGTTCAGTAAGTTCCGGAGTAGATTTTTTAAATCTGCATTCCCAGGTGTTCTGATGCTCCTGCACTGGGAACCACACTTTGAGAACCAGTTCATTATTGTTATTATGAAAATGGGCTGTTTAAAAATACTTTCTAGTATATATTATGTTGCACTACACATTTTTGTCAATTTAGTTGACTGCTTTCATTAACTCATTTCTAGGTATCTGTTTATTCTGAAACAGTTATTGTTTTCCTTATAGAATGTGAGAATTCTGAGGATTAAATTTTGAGTCATTGCATACCATGGTAATTATAAATCTAAGATTTAAATCCAGACTGATTTAATTTCTAACTTTCTGAATTTTATTTAACACTGATTGAATAAGTAATATGTAAGTTTCCACAATTTTAGGGTTTCTTTTACAGTTAATATAGCCTCTTTCATGTGAGCCAGAACTTTCTACAGTTCTTACATAGACTACCACAGCATTCTTCTGTAGTGTAAGAGCTTTCCATATCAGAGCTTCCCAGCGATTATATCCCACAGATGCACTAGGAAAGTGATACTGTCCCTGGGGCGATGGGCCAGTCCCTAGGGTGGCGAGAGGCCTTAGGCCTGTTATCTTTGGCTATAATCAGCCTCATCTGAGGGTCCTTGAAGGACATCCCTTTTGAAGCAAAGTAAGGTGCCATACCTTGTGGTCCCTGCAGGTAGAAAGCAAGAGTGATGGTTAGCACACATTATCCTGACAAAATGTGCTGAACATGGCCAAGGATCAATTCTATTCTGAAGATGCTGACTTCAACAGCATCAGCAGACAGCAACATAGCACATGGTGGATAAAATGCCTGGTCAGATAATTAGAGTTAATATCTCAGGGTCTGGAAACCAAAGCACTGAGCCCAAAAGTAGGTCAAGAAAAGAAGTCAGTGCTGGTGAGAGGGAGTGGAGGAATTGGGCAGTGTACCTCACTGGGCACAGCTCTAGTCTGAAGACTCTTGAATATCCAACTTTTCATGTATGGTGTACATTTCTCTCTTTGTGGTTGGTATAACCCTTTTAGTAGCATCCAAGATGGCTACAGTAGGATTGCTCTACCAATCTGCAAATTAGAGCTTCTTAATTTTTTTGAATTATTTGGTGACAAAATTTCAACTGAAATCAAATTAATTTATTATTTAAACATTATATTAATGAAATAAAAGGAATAGACATTTTAAAATCTGAAGATATAATTAGCTTTATTAAATGATTTATGAATCAGACAGCATCCCATCTATCTAATAGAGGATTGCTCCTAAAACATGGTTTTTAATAATATAATTTTAACTGTTGTTAAATTTTGAATGGTTGTAAAAAAAGTTTAATTTTTTATCAGCTACTCATGTGAATATAATCAATCCTGATATCAAGAATTTGAAGAGATTGGAACCTTTAAGAATGGCAGAGTAGGAGCACCCTAAGCTTACCTCACCTGATGATACACCAAGGTAACAGCCACATCGGTGCAATTAACCCAGAAAATGACGTGAAGACAGGCAGAAAAGACTTTTCATGGTTAACTGTAGGGAGGAGGCCACATCAAAAGTGATAGGAGCAGCAGAGATGCAGTTGGTAACCAAATTCCTGGTGAGACTAACCACAAACTGAAGGGTCACCACAAGCATGGAGAAGGAATGGGAACAGATCCCACACCAGAGACCCCAGACACTGGGAACCTGCACTGGGAAGATGTGTCCTCATGACAGTTAGCTTTGAAAACCAGTGGGAGTTAACTTCATGAATTTATACCATCAATGAGGTTTAACTCCACACACTTTAAAAATCAGCAAGCTCCTCTCTGGAAGAGCTGGAGGGTGATAGGAAACTGAGTTCCTGCCCTTAAAGAGACAGCCTAACTAACAATGTTTCACTGATGTACAGCACAGAAGCAGCAGTTTGAAAAGTTCCTGGAATATACTGTAAGATTTATTTACTAATTTCAGAGTGTGTGTTGGAGAGGCAGGGAAACAAACTTCTCCAGGCACAAAAGAGATGTGGGCACCATTTCCATCTGTCTATCTATCAGCCTTGATACCCAGACACTTGCAGGAACTGGCTCCAACACTCTCCACCTAGCTTGCTAATACTATGTACCTCATTCCACATTCTCCTTCAAATCTGTCCCATGAAACCCATCCCACTCTGCAAGAGTCCCTCCAAAGTGGCTAACACATCTCATTCTGCAAGCAGCCCTGACAGTAACCAGTGCCACCCCAAAGTGACTCCTTCCCTGGGAAGAGGGGAAGACCACCAATAACCGCACATACCAGTTCCACTGCAGGCCCAGCAGAGGACTGGAGGCAGACAATAATCTGACTGCTGGCTCCACTTAACAACAAAAACCTCACAGGAGGCAGTACAAGGAGAGAACCTTGCCATTCCATGCTACTGCATCCCCAGCAAAATGTCTGAGGGCAGACATCTGCTCTGACCCAACTACAACCTTAAGGCAACCCCAGACTTGCCTCTTTATAGTACAGGGACCAAAATCTGCCCACAACAGGCAAAGTGGGCCTTTGTAGCCAACAGGACTGAAGGTAAAAGCAGCTCAGCCACTACAGTAGGGCACACACAATCCACATAGGAAACACCTCTTCAGCACCAGGTTCTGGTGAACAGGGGACATTGTACTTCAGCGCACCACAGGACCCCTTCTTCATAAAGATCAAGATCAAGATCAAGAGACGTAGCTGACTTTCCTAATATATAGAAACAAACACAGACACTTGGACAAAATGAGGAGAAAGAGAAATATGTTCCAAATGAAAGAATAGGATAAAATTACAGCAAAAGGGCTAAATGAGACAGAGATAAGCAATATGTCTGATTGAAAATTCTAAGTAATGGTCGTAAAGATACTTACTGGACTTAAGAGGGGAGGATCTCAGTGAGACCTTCCACGAAGATAGAAAATACAAAAAAGAACCAATCGGAGATGAAGAACTTAAAAATTAAAATAAAAAATACAGTGGAGGGAATCAAAGGTAGATTAGAGGAAGCAGAAGAATGGAGCAGTGAGTTGAAGGCAGAGAAATGAAAAGCAACTAAGCTGAGCAGTAAAATAAAAAAAAGTAATAAAAAATGAGAATAAATTAGGGAACTCAGTGACTTCATCAAGCATAATATTTGCATTTTAGGCTTCCCAGAAGAAGAGAGAGAAAAGGAGGCAGAAAATTTACTGAAGAAATAATAGCTGAAAAACTTCTCTAATCTAAGGAAGGAAACAGATATTCAGGTTCAGGAAGCAGAGAGAGCCCCCAGCAAAATCAACCAAAGGACATCCACATCAAGACCAGTAATACTTAAAATAGCAGAAAAGTAGTGAAAAAGAGAAAAATTCAAAAGCAGCAAGAAAAAAGAAAGCAGTTATACACAAAGGAAACCCCATAAGGCTATGAGTGGATTTTTCAGCAGGAAGTTTGCAGGCAAGAAGAAAGTGGCATGATTTATTCACAGTGCTGAAAGGAAAGACCAAGAATACTTTATCCAGCAAGGATATCATTCAGAAATGAAGAAGAGATAAAGTTTCCCAGACAAACAAAAGTAGGAGTTCATCACCACGAAAACATACTTACAAGAAACATTAAAGGAAATTCTTTGAGTGGAAAGAAAAGGCCATAATCAGGAGTAAGAGAAATAGGGAAGGAAAAAAATTTCATAAGTAAATACAAACATAATAAAATAAATTAATTACTTATAAAAACAATAGGGAGGTGAAAAGGAAAAAAAGCAGTATGGAGGTTAAAGCACAAAAACAGTAAAATAGTAATACCATTTATATCTATAAAAACAGTCAAGGGATTCACAAAATAAAAGGATGTAAAGTATGGCATAATATACATAAAACATGGGTTTTTTTAATAATTTAGTGCTATTAGAATGGGTTCAAACTTAAGCAAACATCAACTTAATATAGACTGCTATATGCAGAAGATGTTACATATCAACCTAATGGTATGAATCAAAAACTTGTAACAGATATGTGAAAGAGAAAGAGAAAGGGATATAAGCATATCACTAAAAAAAAAAAAAAAAAAAAAGCCTCATACCACAAGGGAAAAGAGCAAGAAAAGAAAGGAACAGAAAAGAACTATAAAAGCAACTGTAAACAAGTAATAAAATGACAAGTACATACCTATCAATAATTACTTTAAATGTAGATGGACTAAATCGTGACTGAATGCATATAAAAGCAAGACCCACCTATAGGCTGCCTATGAGACTCATCTTAGACCTAAAGACACAAGCAGATTAAAAGTGAAGAGCACAACACAAATAAAGGGTATAGTCCAACAAGAAAATCTAACAACTGTAGATATTTATGCTCCCAACATGGGAACACCCAAATACATAAAAAAACATATGAACAGACGTAAAAGAAGAGATTGATAGTAATACAAAAATAGTAGGGGACTTTCATGCCCTACTTACATCAATGGGTGTATCAGCCAGACAGAAGATCAATAAGGAAACAGTGGCATGGAATGACACATTGGACAAAATGGATCTAACAGACATACTCAGAACATTCCATCCAAACCCAGAGGAATACACATTCTTTTCAAGTGCACATGGACATTCTCCAGAACAGATCACATACTATGCCACAAAACAAGTCTCAACAAATTCAAAAAGATTGAAATGATATCATGCATCTTTTGTGACCGTAATGGTATAAAACTAGAAATCAATGAAAAAAAATCTGGAAAGAGCACAAATACATACTACTAAACAATTAATGGGTTAACCAAGAAATCAAAGAGGAAATAAAAAATACATGAAGACAAATGAAAACGAAAACACACTGGTTCAAAATCTTTGGAATGCAGCAAAAAAAATGTTCTATGAGGGAAGAATATAGCAAGGCTTAACTCAAGAAACAAAAAAATCTCAAATGAACAACCAAACCTTACACCTAAAAGGGCTAAAGAAAGAAGAACCAAAAAAACCTCAAAGCCAGTATAAGGAATGAAATAATATAGATTAGAGCAGAAATAATGAAATAGGGACCAAACAAAAACAAAAACAAAGAACAGATCGATGAAACAAGGAGATAGTTCTTATTTATTTATTTATTTATTTATTTATTTATTTATTTATTTGACAGAGAGAGAGAGTGAGAGAGGGAACACAAGCAGGGGGAGTGGGAGAGGGAGAAGCAGACTCCCCGCTGAGCAAGGAGCCTGATGTGGGACTTGATCCCAGGACCCTGGGATCATGACCCGAGCTGAAGGCAGAGCTTAACTGTCTCAGCCACCCAGGCTTCCCAGGAGTTAGTTCTTTGAAAAAATCAACAAAATTGATAAACCTTTACCCAGATTCTTCAAAAAAAGAGAAAAGAAAATAGAGGACTCAAATAAATAAAGTCAGAAATGAGAAAGGAGAGATAACAACCCACACCACAGACATACAAAGGATAATAAGAGATTATGAAAAATTAAATGCCAGCAAATTGGACAACCTAGAAAAATGGTTAAATTCCTAGAAACATATAACCTTCCAAAAGTGAATCAGGAAGAAATAGAAACTTTGAACAGACTGATTGCTAGTGATGACACTGAGTCAGTATTCAAAAAACTCCCAACAAAAGTCCAGGTGATGCCTTCACAGGTGCAATCTAACAAACATTTAAAGAAGAGATACTATCTATTCTTCTCAAACTATCCCCAAAAATAGAAGAGGAAGAAAAGATTCTAAATTCATTCTATGAGGCCATCCTTACCCTGATATCAAAACCAGATAGAGACACTAAAAAAAGAAAACTACAGACCAACATCTCTGATGGACAGATGCGAAAATCCTCAACAAAATATTAGCAAACTGAATCCAACAATACATTAAAAAAATCATTCACCATGATCAGTTGGTATTTATCCCAGGGATGCAAGAGGGTTCAATATTCACAAATAAATCAACATGCTATATCAGATGAACAAGAAAAAGAATAAAAAACACATCGCCTCTAGAGATGAAGTACAACATATGCTCATGTTAAAAAATCTCAACAAAGTAGGTTTAGAAAGAACATACCTCAACACAGTAAAGGCCACATATGTAAAACCCTAACATCATACTCAATGCTAAAAAACTGAGAGCTTTTCTTCTAAGATCATACACAAGGCAAGGATGTCCACTCTGATGGTTTTTATTCAACATAGTTCTAGAGAACTCCAAGCCACAGCAATCAGACAATAAAAAGGAATACATAACATCCAAATTGGTAAGGAAGAAGTAAAATTTTCACTATTCCCAGATGACATGATCCTATATTTAGAAAATCCTGAAGACTCCACTATGATCTACTAGAACGGATAAATGAATTCAGTAAGCTCGCAGGATACAAAATCAATGTACAGAAATCTGTTGCCTTTCTATCCACTAAGAATGAAGCAACGGAAAGAGAAATTAGTAAAACAATCCCATTTACCACTGCACGAAAAAGAATAAAATACCTAGGAGCAAACCTAAACTAAGAGGTGAAAGAACTGTACTTCAAAAATTATAAAACATTGATGAAAGAAACTGAAGATTATACAAACAAATGGGAGGATATTATAAACTCATGGATTGGGAGAACTAATATTGTAAAATGTCAGTAATATCCAAAGCAATCTATAGATTTAACGCAATCCCTATCAAAATACCAACAGCATTTTTCACAGAACTAGTAAAAATAATATTAAAATTTGCAGAGAACCACAAAAGACCCCAAATAGACAAAACAATCTTGACAAAAAGAAAGAAAACTGGAGGTATTGTAATCCCAGGTTTTAAGATATACTACAAAGATGTAGTAATCAAAATAGTGTGGTACTGACACAAAAATAGACACGTAGCTCAAGAGAACATAATAAGAGAGTTCAGAAATAAACCCAAACTTTTATGGTCAATTAACCTATGACAAAGGAGTCAAGAATATACAATGGGGAAAAAGTCTCTTCAATAAACAGTGGTGGGAAAACTGGACAGCTACATGCAAAAGAATGAAACTAGACCACTTTTATACCATACACAAAAATAAACTCAAAATGGATTAAAGACCTATCTATATTTGAGACCTGAAACCAAAAAATTCCTGGAAGATAACACAGGCACTAATTCCTTTGACATCAGCTGTAGAAACATTTGTCTTCAACTTTGGAAGTGGGTAATTATCATTTGAAGGTCTCTATTAATAAGTGTACAGTACGTAAATGGCTATGACCAACCATTATCTAAGCTTGCACCAGGAGATTTTTTGTTTAGTTATATTTGTTTTTTAATATATGGTAGGGATGCTAGAAATAATTTCCCTGGAGAAATGGGTAATGTTAAAAAAATGTGTTTGGCAAAAAAGATTATATAGGCATTACCACCTTTGCATGACTAAAGTGTGAAACTTGACAATCTCAGCGGCCAAGTGTTTAATGAAGAATTCTGTCACCTGACCCAATTAAAACGTAAGAGTAAACACTTGACTCTAGGTGCTTCTCAAATTGCCTAATAATGGAGGTGGTGGGGATGAGAGGTCATCTGCTTGCTTTATACTGACAATTTGTATGGCTTTCTTTTTGCCTTCTTGATATCAAATATATTTATCTGTAGACAAACTTTTAGGGTAATATCCCACTTGCTAGAGTGGTACTAGGGGATGAAGAAAACATCAGTATTTATTCAAATAATCCAAAAATTGTTTATTTTATTCAAATAATGCAATAGTAGTTCATTTACCTTTGATCAGTTTGTAAAACTGATATTTCTTTCTGCTTTCTATTAATTGAAAAGAAAATTAGTTCTCAGTAATAGCTCAATACCAAACACATGTAATAGTCCTTTAAGGATAATTAGAGCCATGAGTGGGAGGGCCCCTTTATCATAATGGATGACTCAGCATTTTTATTATCCGGCCAGTTGTTCCAATCTTTAGGTAGAGAGTACAATTCTCCGAACAAAGTTCCTAATTTAAAATTCTAATTTTTATTCATTTGGGAATTAATTCATTAAATTATTTAATATTCTTTCCTGCTACTGTTTGTCAATGACTGAAGATATGAAAGCAGAAAAGAAACAGTCTCTTTTTCTGAAAGAGCTTACAAGCTGCAGAAAGAAATAGACAAGGAATTATTACACAGTGTATAATGACATGAATACATAGACTGAAACCCTGAGATTCAGAAAGCATAATTCTTTCAAGAATTACAAGGTATTCAGCGGATCTGGAGCATAAGCAGGGAGGGAAAGCATAGAAATGTGAGCTAAGGGTGGCTGATACCTAGAGGTCAGCTCTAGTTTGGATTTTTCTGGAGGGCAATGGTGTGAAATTGAAAAGTTTTTAAATGTGAAGTGGCATTCTCTCGGTAGAGCCCTCTGCCCAACAGCTCCTTTTCATAGCTCCATAGACAGTGAATGCCTGAGGCATATTCCAGAGTGAGACTATTGTGTCCTTTACAGAAGTCACTGTCACTGTCACCCTAGAGACTCTATCCCCCCTGAATCTCAGAAAGCCAGAAGCACTGCCTTTATTCTCAGTGAAAAGTCATCCATAACAAGGTATCCTTCCCTGAACCTCTAAGTAGGTAGTTTTTTTTTTTATTGTTTGCTATCCTTTCTTTTGACAATAAGACCCAAAAAGCCTTTTGCTCAGTGGAATGCACCGCGTCACATCATAAATGTCTGGAGGGGATAGGGCAGGAGAAAAATGCAAGGCAGTTTCCTGTTCAAATCTTCGACCTTCCACATTTCCTGAAGAAAAATGGAGGTGCTGATGCAAAGGGTGATCCCAACCAGAATAGAGTTCACACTGAAGGACCCAGAAGTCAAGGTTAGAAAGGAAACTAGATCCACAGTTACGTGAATGTTGAAAAGCTGTCTCAGAATAGAATCAGAATGTAGTGTTAGGGATAAAGTTTGAGTTCATTATATACACTAAATACTGCTTTATTTCTTTTTGGGCAAAAGTGCACCAAGAAAAATTTGTTCTTAACCAGAAAGCCCTATTTTAGATATCTAAAATTTCAAAATATTTTGATGAAGCTTTATACATATTACCTGAAAAGATATTTCTTTTTATATTTATCTACCCAAAACCTGAAAGATGTTCCATGCCACGTATGTGGCATTACACAGCATGTAATATTTATTGTTTCCCGTTTTTCTTTTTTTATAAAATAGCTTCAATTTTCATTTTGATGCTAGTGAGTTGATGAGGAGTCATTTAATTTACAGGTAAATAGGACCTATTTTATAACTTATTTCTTTCACCAACATAAGGTGCTTTTGTTCTTGTTTCTCTTTCTGTCTGTAAATTTTTCTCAATTGTTTAGAATGATGCACTCTTAAAAAAACAGCTATAAAATATTAAATTGTAGTTTTTAGGAGGGCGGTTTTTAAACATCACGACTGACAAAAGAATGTAGAAATTATAAAAATGTACATCAATTTCAGAGCCTCATAGGATGTCAAGTTTTTCACTGTTAGTTTGATATTTCTTTTATAGAGAAATTGTTTCATAAAGTCTCACCAAGAATGGAAATACCTTGTTATTTTTTTCCTTCTTTCTTATAAACTTCCTCTTTTGTTCTGTAGGTTGCTGTTGTGAGAATAATAAAAGATAAGGCCCCACATATCAAGTGTTATTTTAGTGTTGAACTTTCACACTCATTGCTATAATCAAGATGCTTTTATTTCATTTCTCAAAAAAGAGATAAATGTTTTCCTGACTGAAACTTTTTTTTTAAAGATGGACCCTTTATTTTTATTTATTTTTTATTTTTTTAAGATTTTATTTATTTATTTGACAGAGAGAGAGACACCTAGTGAGAGAAGGAACACAAGCAGGGGGAGTGGGAGAGGAAGAAGCAGACTCCCAGCAGAGTAGGGAGCCGGATATGGGGCTTGATCCCAGGACGCTGGGATCACACCTTGGGCTGAAGGCAGACACTTGACAACTGAGCCACCCGGGTGCCCCTGAAACTTTTTTTTTCAACAAGAACTTACTCTATCATATATGTTTTACCTCTGAAGACAGTGCACTGGCATTCTGTCAGTAAACAGAAGAGTACCAGGAAGCTCAAAATACATCCATCATTCTTAGAATGAGAAAAGAAAAAAAAACAAAAAACTGCATCCTCTTTGATTTCTGAGAATGCAGAAAGGTAGGGAAAAACATTAAACCATAAAACCATGATCAAAAAACCTAATATTTAGCAAAGTTGATTTTTCCGGAATACAATATATCATTGTTGACCTGAACATTTTTAAATGTCTATGAAATCAAAAAGAAAGCTTCTTCGTTCAGGGTCCCGCCGGGGTAGCTCAGCTGGTTAAGCATCTGACTTTAGCTCAGGTCATGGAGCATCCCTCCCTCCCGCCGGGCTCGGAGCTCAGCAGAGAGTCTGCTTCTTTCTGTCCCTCTCCCTGTTCATGTTCTCTCTCTCAAACAAATAAATAAAAAATCTTTAAAAAAATGCTTATTCTTTTTTAATCCCTAAAACCAGATAGTACTGGTGTTCTTTTACATTATTTCCTGCAGAAATGTGTATGGATAGATAAATTGATAATATTACATATTTACACACACACATACACACACGTTAAAATAAAACAAAACAAAACCTTTTAATAGATTTAGTATTTTCCCAAATAATCTTTAAATTAAAATATCCATATGTTGGGAGATGATTTTCCATGGACTTTCTTCATAACCAAAATCACCATTTTCCAGATATTATTTCAAGGGTGTTTATATAGAGAACAGCCTTGGAAGATAGATATCCTGTCTCTCTTCACGGTAAAGAATGGATACATTTCCTTAACAAAATAATACATTGCCTCTTTGCAGGGTAATGTTGGGGCAGGTTTGCTAGCAGCCTGCATAGAAACTTGAGTGTTTCCTAGGCTTAACTCATGAAAACCTATGGTGTACTTGTAGCATCCACCTGGGCCCCTCTACATCCCTTCTACGGGACTTGCGGAGCAAAGGGAACTGATGCAAACATACAGGTCATCCTGCCTCTTGTACCATAAGTAATATGACAATTTGACCTGAACCCAGAAACCTTGATTCTTCTGCAACCATCCATAAAATAGTGGTAGGCAAACTCGTCCAGTTACAAATAGGCTGAAATATCAAAATTTTTATAGTTCTTAACACCTTACTACATATGAAGCTACACAAGCAAATAATACAAAATGACATCTTTTTATTGTTGATGTATGATGACTTGAGTAAAGTGCACGGTTGTTAAATGTACAAATTAATGAGCTTTCACTAATATATACCTACCATATCCCTCACAAAATACAGACAAATTCTATCACTTTGGCATTTCTCTTGTATCTTTTTCAACCAGCCCCTACTGTGAACATTACCAATAATTGTTCTTATTTTTTTCCCCATAAATTAGTTTTGCCTATTCTTTTCTTTTCCTTTTTTTTAAGTTTTTTTTTTTTTTTAATTTGTGTGTGTGTGTGAGAGAGAGAGAGTGCAAGCACAAGCAGGAGGAAGGGGAGAGAATCTCAAGCTGACTCCACTGAATGTGGAGCTTGACATGGGGCTCGATCTCACGATCCTGAGATCATGACCTGAGCCAAAATCAAGAGTCACATGCTTAACCAACTGAGGCACCCAGAAGCCCCTAGTTTTGCCTGTTCTTGAAGTTCATTTGTATTAACCTTTTGTGTGGGTTTTTTGTAGTCTACTGCTTCTTCTCAAAACCATGTTCCCAAAAGTCGTCCATACTGTTGTGTAAATTATATTTTGCTACTGATTGCTGAGTAGAATTTCATTGAATTTATTTGTACAATTTGTTACCGATTCTTCTGATAGATACCTGTATTTTTTCCAGTTTTTTGTTCTTATGAATAAAAATGCATCAAATATTCATGTATAAGTCTTTATGAACATATGTTGGGTAAATATCTAAAAGTGAAATGGATAGATCACATGGAGTATTATAGAATAGGTATATGACACACATTTAGATTTTGAAGAAACTGCCAACTAGATTGCCAAAGTGGCTCTACCATTTTATACTCCTACCAGGGAAGTATGAGAGTTCTAGTTACTCTTCACTGTCTCCAACATTTTGGCTTTTTAATTATAGCCATCCTAGTGGGTAAGGAATGGTATCTCACTGTGGCTTTATTTTACATTTCCCTGATTAGAAACATTGTTCAGTAACTTTTCATGTGCCTACTGGTTATTGGTTTATACTCTTTTATGAAGTGTCTGACTGAATTTTGCATACTAAAAAAACTGTGCCATTTACCTTATTATTGATTTATAGAGATCTTTTATATATCATTTTTCAGATAACAAACATATGCACATATACATATGTTATATATTATATACACGTTAAATGCTTCTATACCTATATATGTATATATACATGTATAAAATACTTCCAATCTACAGCTTTCATTTTTATGTTCTTAATGGTAAATTCTGATAAATGGGTTTTATTTTTATGAAATTCTATTTATCTTTAAAATTATTTTTTTGATAAGGGCACTATGGGTAAGTGTTTAATCCATTCCAAACTAAATTTTTTTAATGTATGAGTCAAGGCACATTGTTTTTCTTTACATACACTGTTTTTCTTAAAAGATATCCAGTTGTTTTAATACATTTGTTGAAGACTTGGCATTCTCCACCTATGTATATGTGTATCTTAACATATTACACGTCTGTAATATCCCAAAGTTGAACTCAGTAGTATTTTCCAGATCTGTTGACATTTATTTGATGTTTGCAATTTTGATTAAGAATTGTTAAAATTTTATCTGTACCTGAATATAGTATCTATATATCAACCCAAAAGCTATTTCTGCATGAAACAAACAAGATTTCCAAATAAAAATTTCAGTTTTGGTCTAAAATGTCATGTTTGGATTAGCATCTCGATTGCCTCAAAATAAAAAGAATATTTTATAAAAGCTGCACATTGATAGCTTTAAACAGATTTTTATGGACTATTTTTTAGACCATGTAAGAAATTAACATTAGGGCTCATACTTATTGGCTGACTAATTCTCATAGCTCTTAGTTAGAATCAAATTTGCACAGGTTCACAGGGCTCTTCAATATAAAATATATTTTTATATACATGTTATAGAAGAAAACCACTGAAATGTGAAGTAATAAGATATTCTATCTCTGTATCTACAATATTTGCCAAAAGAAACACAATTTATAATTCTTCAAAGACTACAGAGAGCTTTTAAGACTCATTTTAGTACAGCATAGCAATTACTTCCTGAATTAAACATTAACGGTAATGGATTTTAAAAATTCTCTTAAACCATTCAATCCACAACTTCCTGAAATTTTTTGCAAAATCCTAGAAATATTACTAACGCTAAGGTGTTCATGAATAGTTTCATATGTAAAGTCCCTATAAATGATGGTATTAGATGTTATACATCTCTAACAGATAATTTCCACTACATTTTAGTAATCTACACAACACCACAGGAGATGATAATAGACATGGAAGCCAAACTTAATGTTAATGAACTTTCTATGTTTATTAGACACTTTGGGTAGAGTTTTTGCATGGTGTGCAAGGGAGTGGAAGTACAACTAATTGGCCTTAATTGGAGATGCATAATTAATTCTCTTCATACTGTGCTAAAAACCCCAGTGTCTGTTGTTTCAATTGGCCTCTGAATATGAAGATAAAAAAATTGTGGTACAATATTGAAATAAACTTTGTAATATAAAATATTTCTTATAAAATAATCATGGATCTTTTTATATTGATATGTGAATTACTCTTCCTTTCATATAAGACTAACAAATTAGTATTTAAAGGTATGTGTTGGGGGTTGGAGTTAAGATGGCGGAGGAGTAGGGGACCCCTTTTTCAGCCAGTGCCCTGAGTTGAGCTGGATAGGTACCAGACCAGCCTGAACATCCACGGAATCAGCCTGAGACGCAGGAAGATACATCTGGATCTCTACAAATGAATATCTCCAGCACTAAGTATTGAGGTACAAAGCGGGGAGCCGTGAAACCACGCACAGATATCAGAAGATAAATGGAAGGGGAGGGAGCCACCGTGTTCGGGCGCCGGGAAGCGGTAGCCACCTGCAAGGGGGGGCAGGCGGACTCACGGACTGGAACCTGCGAGACAGCAGACTGAGACTGTGAGCCGGGAACTCGGGACCAGACTGAGGGCCGGAGCTCTGGAGCACGCGCGAGGGCGGCTGGCAGGTGGTGTTAGAAACACAAAGGACAGAGACGCGCCGGCCCTGGAAGTGAGGGCTGGGACACCGGGTGTGGGGCGCACATCCCGGGACGCTGCAGGGTTGAGCAGCACCAACAGAAACAGAGTTAAAGTGGCCAGAACAACAGTGTCAATGGTCCGCGATCCCTCTGTTCTGAGACAGAGGCTGAGATTCGGCCACTGCTGCTCTGACTCTCAGAAGAGGCACAGCAAACTGCCAGGGAAAGCCGCCAGAGAACAAAAGCCTGGAAATAGCGGCTCACAGTGTACCCATCCCCATCAACCCTCGCAGGGGACACGGAGACTCTACCCAAACAGGGTGGCCTGAGTATCGGCGTGGCAGGCTCCTCCCCCAGAAGGCAGGCTGAAAAATCAAGAAGCCCACATCCCTAAGATCCCTATAAAACAAGGGCGCATGGCGTGGGTCCCGGTCAATAATTCGGGCTCTGGACAAACCCGCAACCTCTCCTCATCAGAATGACAAGAAGGAGAAGTCCCCCCCAGCAAAGAAAAGACAATGAGTCTGTGGCCTCTGCCACAGAACTAATGGATATGGATATAACCACATTATCAGAAATGGAATTCAGAGTAACAACGATCAAGAAGATGTGTAGACTTAAAAAAAGTATTAACGAAAATGTTAATGAGAATATAGAATCTCTAAGAGCGGAAATGAGAGCAAACCTGTCAGAAATTTAAAATTCTATGAGCCAAATGCAGTCAAAACTAGAGGCTCTGACAGCCAGCGTGAATGAGGCAGAAGAGCGTATCAGCGAATTGGAGGATGGGTTAGTAGAAGACAAAGCTAGAATAGAATCTGGACTCAAAAAAAATCCACGCTCAGGAATGTAGGATACGGGAGATTACTGACTCAATGAAACGTTCCAATGTCAGAATATTCGGCATCCCCGAGGGGGTGGAGAAAAACAGAGGTCTAGAAGAGATATTTGAACAAATTGTAGCTGAAAACTTCCCTAATCTAGCGAGGGAAACAAACATTTGTGTCCAAGAGGCAGAGAGGACCCCTCCCAAGCTCAACCACGACAAACCTACGCCACATCACGTCATAGTGCAATTAGCAGATATTAGATCCAAGGATACAGTATTGAAAGTGGCCAGGGCAAAGAAATTTCTCACGTACTAAGGCAAAGGTATCAGAATTACGTCAGACCTATCTACACAGACCTGGAATGAGAGAAAGGGTTGGGGGGCCATTTTTAAAGCTCTTTCAGAGAAAAACATGCAGCCAAGGATCCTTTATCCAGTAAGGCTGTCTCTCAGAATTGATGGAGAAATAAAGACCTTCCAGAATTGCCAGTCATTAACCAATTTCATAACCATGAAACCAGCCCTACAGGAGATATTAAGGGGGGTTCTATAAAAGTAAAAAGGCCCCAAGAGTGATACAGAACAGAAAGTCACAATCTATAGAAACAAAGACTTTACTGGCAACATGGCATTTAAAATCATATCTCTCAATAATCAGTCTCAATGTAAATGGCCTAAATGCTCCCATAAAAGCCACAGGGTTGCAGATTGGATAAAAAGACATGACCCATCCATTTGCTGTCTACAAGAGCTCATTTTGAACCTAAAGATACATCCAGACTGAAAGTAAAGGGATGGAATACCATCTTTCACGCCAATGGACCTCAAAAGAAAGCTGGGGTAGCAATTCTCATATCAGACAGATTGGATTTTAAACTAAAGACTATAGTTACAGACACAGAAGGGCACTATATTATTCTTAAGGATGTATCCAACAAGTGGATATGACACTTAGAAATATCTATGCCCCAAACAGGGGAGCAGCTAGATACACAAGCCAACTCCTAACCTTAATAAAGAGACATACAGATAAAAATACGTTAATAGTAGGGGACCTCAACACTCCACTATCAGAAATAGACAGAACACCGGAGCAGAAAACCAACATAGAAACAAGAGCTTTGAATGCCATACTCGATGTGTTGGACTCAGAGATATATATAGAACACTACACTCCAGAACCAAAGAATACTCATTCTATTCTAATGCCCATGGAACATTCTCAAGAATAGACCATGTTCTGGGACACAAAACAGGTCTCAACCGATACCAAAAGACTGAAATTATCCCCTGCATATTCTCAGACCACAACACTCTGAAATTGGAACTCAACCACAAGGAAAAATTTGGAAGAAACTCAAACACTTGGAGACTAAGAACCATCCTGCTCAGGAATGACTCGATAAACCAAGAAATCAAAAATCAATTTAAATAATTTATGGAGACCAACGAGAATGAAAACACAACGGTCCAAAACCTATGGGATACTGCAAAGGCAGTCCTAAGGGGGAAATACATAGCCATCCAAGCCTCACTCAAAAGAATAAAAAAATCTAAAATGCAGTTTTTATATTCTCACCTCAAGAAGCTGTAACAGCAACAGAGGGACAGGCCTAATCCACCCACGAGGAAGCAGTTGACCAAGATTAGAGCAGAAATCAATGAATTAGAAACCAGAAGTACAGTAGAGAAGATCAACAGAACTAGAAGCTGGTTCTTTCGGAGAATCAATAAAATTGACAGACTGCTGGCAAGACTTATTCAAAAGAATAGAGAAAGGACCCAAATTAATAAAATCATGAATGAAAAAGGAGAGGTCACGACCAACACCAATGACATTGGAAGGATCATTAGAAACTTTTATGAACAGCTATATGCCAATAAATTAAGCAATCTGGAAGAGATGGAGGCCTTCCTGGAAACCTATAAACTACCAAGACTGAAACAGGAAGAAATTGATTTTTTAAATAGGCTAATCAATTATGAAGAGATTGAGTCAGTGATAAACTACCTTCCAAATAACAAAACTCCAGGCCTGGATGGTTTTCCTGGAGAATTCTACCAAACATTTAAAGAAGAAATAATACCTATTCTCCTAAAGCTATTTAAAAAAATAGAATCAGAAGAAAAGCTACCAAACTTATTCTATGAGGCCAATATTACCTTGATCCCCAAACCAGGCAAAGACCCCATCAAAAAGGAGAATTACAGACCGATTTCCCTAATGAATAAGGACACCAAAATCCTAAACAAGATCCTGGCTAATAGAATCCAACAGTACATTAAAAGGATTATCCATCATGACCAAGTGGGATTCATACCTGGGATGCAAGTGTGGTTCAACATTCGCAAATCGATCAGTGTGATACATCATATCAACAAGAAAAGACTCAGGAACCATATGATCCTCTCAATTGATGCAGAAAAAGCATTTGACAAAATACAGCATTCTTTCCTGATTAAAACCCTTCAGAGAGTAGGAATAGAGGGTACATTTCTCAATCTCATAAAAGCCATCTATGAAAAGCCTACAAAAAATATTATTCTCAATGGGGAAAAGCTGGAAGCCTTTATAAGATCAGGAACATGACAAGGATGCCCACTCTCGCCACTAGTATTCAACATAGTACTAGAAGTCCTTGCAACAGCAATCAGACAACAAAAATGGATAAAAGGTATCCAAATTGGCAAAGAAGAAGTCAAACTGTCTCTCTTCACAGATGACATGATACTCTATATGGAAAACCCAAAAGAATCCACTCCCAAACTACTAGAAGTTATAGAGCAATTCAGTAATGTGGCGGGATACAAAATCAATGCTCAGAAGTCAGTTGCATTTCCATACACAAACAATGAGACTGAAGAAAGAGAAATTAGGGAATCCATCCCATTTACAATAGCACCAAAAACCATACGTTACCTTGGAATTAACTTAACCAGAGACGTAAAGGATCTATATTCTAGAAACTATAAATCACTCTTGAAAGACATTGAGGAAGACACAAAAAGATGGAAAGATATTCCATGCTCATGGATCGGAAGAATTAACATAGTTAAAATGTCCATGCTCCCCAGAGCAATCTACACTTTCAATGCTATCCCAATCAAAATACCGATGACATTTTTCAAAAAACTGGAACAAATAGTCCTTAAATTTGTATGGAACCAGAAAAGGCCCCGAATCGCCAAGGAACTGTTGAAAAGGAAAAACAAAGCTGGGGGCATCACAATGCTGGATTTCGAGCTGTACTACAAAGCTCTAATCACAAAGACAGCATGGTACTAGCACAAAAACAGACACGTAGACCAATGGAACAGAATAGAGAATCCAGAAATGGACCCTCGGCTCTTTGGGTAACTCATTTTTGATAAAGCAGGAAAAAACATCCGGTGGGAAAAAGACAGTCTCTTCAATAAATGGTGCTGGGAAAACTGGACAGCTACATGTAAAAGAATGAAACTGGACCACTCTCTCACACCATACACAAAAATAAACTCCAAATGGATTTAAGACTTTGATGTGAGACAGGAATCCAAAAAAATCCTAGAAGAGAACATAGGCAGCAACCTCTATGACATCAGCCACAGCAACCTTTTTCATGACACATCTCCAAAGGCAAGAGAAACAAAAGATAAAATGAACTTGTGGGACTTCCTCAAGATAAAATGCTTCTGCACAGCCAAGGAAACAGTCAAAAAAACTAAGAGGCAGCCCACGGAACGGAAGAATATATTTGCAAATGATACTGCAGATAAAAGACTTGTATCCAAGATCTACAAAGAACATCTCAAAATCAATACGCGAGAAACAAATAAACAAATCATAAAATGGGCAGAAGATATGAACAGACACTTTTCCAATGAAGACATACAAATGGCTAACAGACACATGAAAAAATGTTCAAAATCATTAGCCATCAGGGAAATTCAAATAAAAACCACACTAAGATACCACGTTACGCTAGTTAGAATGGCAAAAATAGACAAGGCAAGAAACAACAATTGTTGGAGAGGATGTGGAGAAAGGGGATCCCTCCTACATTGTTGGTGGGAATGCAAGTTGGTACAGCCACTCTGGAAAACAGTGTGGAGGTCCCTTAAAAAGTTAAAAATTGAGCTACCCTATGATCCAGCCATTGCACTACTGGGTATTTACCCCAAAGATACAGACGTAGTGAAGAGAAGGGCCATATGCACCCCAATGTTCACAGCAGCATTGTCCACAATAGCCAAAGCGTGGAAGGAACCGAGATGCCCTTCAACAGATGACTGGATTAAGAAGTTGTGGTCCATATATACAATGGAATATTACTCAGCTATCAGGAAGAACAAGTTCTCAACATTTGCTGCAAAATGGATGGCACTGGAGGAGATAATGATAAGTGAAATAAGTCAAATAGAGAAAGACAATTATCATATGATTTCTCTCATCTATGGAACCTAAGAACTAGGAAGATCGGTAGGGGAAGAAAGGGATAAAGAAAGGGTGGGTAATCAGAAGGGGGAATGAAGCATGAGAGACTATGGACTCTGAGAAACAAACTGAGGGCGTCAGAGGGGAGGGGGTGGGAGAATGGGATAGACTGGTGATAGGTAGTAAGCAGGGCACGTATTGCATGGTGCACTGTGTGTTATACACAACTAATGAATCATCGAACTTTACATCGGAAACCGGGGATGTACTGTATGGTGACTAACATAATATAATAAAAAAATATTAAAAAAAATAAAGGTATGTGTTGGAAGGATGGTTGCATGAATTTTCCTTATACAAACTAGCAGTTTTAAAAGGCACTTATAAGAGTATAGTATAGTGGAACTTGTAAATAAATAAAGTAAAATTAAGGATTGAGATTAAATTTTTTTTTTTTAAGTATTAAAGTAAACCCGTATTGGGGAGAATCTTGAAGTATGTAAATTACTTTAGGATTGATTGCCAGTTAAATAAATTCATAAAATAATAATTTGAATCCTCTATTTTATTATTCTCCACAAACACTAAATCATGAAAATGTATATTATTTTCATAATGATATGAGAGAATTTATAAATGCAGAGAAGAACGCATGATTATGGAAAAGAAACAGAACAATAAAACATGATGTTGCCACTATGAAACCATTTTAATTTTATTTCGGATCTATTTAAATGCATTTTTAAATCAATAAGGAACTGACTATAATCAGATCACATTATGCTGTAATTGACTCATTGAGTTTAATGTGACAAGAGTTTGTTAAGACGCATGTCTTGTATATTATTAATTTGAGAGATCAATTTTTGGATGATCTTATTGATGCCCACAGATAAGCTGATGATGCAATGAATAATTGGGGGTATTGCTCTTTTCTCCCTTTGACACTAGTTGTAATTAATATCTTTGTCTTTACCTTAAAACAATTATAGATATCTTTATCTTTCAAATAATCAAAATCATCTGTATTTTGCCGTTAGTTCTCCTTGAAGTTTAAAAATAATTTACTGATGGCAAAAAAGCAGTTTCCTCTTGTGCAGTATGTTTCTATCAATACTGCATATATCCTTTGTTTTATCACTTAACACATGATGCAATTTACCAGTGCAGTAATGTAAAATAAAAGGCTGAAAAATTACCAAGTATGTTTTATCAATAGAGAGGAACATTTTCATTGATTCATTTGAAGATGTTTTAATGTTTTAACTATTCTCAATTTCTCACATATGGAAGAATTTTTTTTTTTTGCCCAAATTTCCTGGATAATTGCTTTAACATTGTTTAACCCAACAAAAGGAAATATTGGTAATTATAAAGTTTAGAGAAAATATGTCCACCATTCTAATTTTTCTATGTGAAAATGGTTCACCCATGTCTTACGATGAAATGCAATTAAATTCATTGAGATACAAAGTGTACCTACATCACTCCACAGAGGATATGAAATAGTTCCAATATTAAAAAATGAGAAGACCCTCATTTTTAATATTGGAGAGAAGTGGGATAAAAACCTACGGGGGTGAAATATAAGGGAGAATGGTGGTTTTATTTACCACTACCCATGGAGTATATTACAGTGCTGCCTCTTACAAGGTGCTCACTAAATATCTGCTGAATGAATGGATGGATGAGTAACGGTTAACACAGCCACATCAGGTCAGTCACAGTTTTAGAAGGAGAGGTTTCAGTGAATACCAGTTTACTTGAATATATTTATAAAACATTCTCTTGCTAACAGTTTCTCTCTTGTTAAAATCAATTCAATCATTTTCTAAATGTTTTAAGGAAATTCAGTGCAGATTGAGTAGAAAGTGCCAAGCAAATGGTGCCTTTCCTACTTTCACAAAAGATTTTAGAGCACCCTGGTTTCAAATCATGTCCAGCTACAATAATAAATAATATTTGACCCTTCTTAGCCAGGAAAAAAACAACTGAACTCTTGAGCTAGTGGATGAAATGGAGGTTCATACAAAATCACAAGAAACATTTTTCAGGAGTGATTTCAACTACTCTGCACTGCAGCCTGTAGATACCAGTACAAACACACAAATATAAAGATCAATTTGCCCTGAGTACATGGAAAAAAAAGTTAAATCTACAGTAGATATTATAGGTAAAATTAGGACATTTTTATGTGATCGGGTCTGATTACTTTATATATGGTTTAATTCTATTTTACTAACCCTCATGCCTAAGATCTTTTTTGATCTATTATAACTCTCAGATCATTCTTTTTACACTAAATCTTAAAGTGAACTTTCCTTTAATATATTTCTCAACTGATATGAATTATTAAATATTTATCCACTACCACAGATATGTAAATAAAAACAGAGAATCCAACAGTTGTGGAATCACTAAGTAGTCATTTAGCTATAAGAAATATTGAACATATTGGGAGTTTTATCATCAGAGAATAAAATAAACTCTTTTTTAAGTTTATGCATTGAGTCAAAAATCCTCTTCTGTGTTGATGGATGTGTATATATATATACAGATACAATTTTCTTGGATGATTAGACTTCATGTCTTTTTAACCTAAGTAAATATCCCCAAATGTTCAAGTGTCCAATAATGAGATCAAATAATGCATGCATATGTCACTTCACAGTTCTTTTCCTGGGCACAGTATTTGTGCTCTGCTACTCTCTTATGATACTTATTTTCATTATTTCTTTAGTTACCATTCCAGACTGAATTAAGCCACAGTTTGAGCTTTCAGTTTATGCAATGATGATGACACTATTCTGCATATAATGGTCCCCTGTCTCTTTTTTTAGTTGTCTATTACTGATAGAGTATGAATAACAAGATCATAAACATTCCTAATTAAGCCATAAGACATGACAGGTTGTGAATTGTGTTGTAATATTTCACACCTAGTGTGTTGCTAAGCATGAGGCTGAAGGCTCTGAGCCATCAATGCACCTAAGCGTGAATTAACACTGTGCAATTCGTGCCCTGCAGTATCTTACTTTGATTATGAAATAGTGAATTTGTTTGGTAATTAAAGAAATAACTTTGTTTTGTGTTTTGTCCTAATTTAATTTTATGCATGCAGGTTAGACAATATCAATTTGTTTGGAAAAAAGATTTTTCAAATAATTTAAGATAAACTACAGAATAAAATATTCTGAAACCAAAGAGAAACAATATTGAAATTTCTTGAATACGCTATAGCAAGCTTCTCACTTGTTATTTCAATGTATTTGCTTTTGACAATGATTGACACAGTTTTGTGAAAATGGTTTTAAAGGCTCTGAGGGTTAGTAACTCTTACCTGATGCCCCTTATAATGAAATACAGTTTGAATGGTTCTGTCTCACTCCACTATTACCTTAATGCTATAAATGTATGACAAGTAAAAAAGGGAGGGTCACAGTTGAAAGGGAACACCACAGAGGTAGGTGACTTCTCAAATATAACATAGCTGACATTTAAAAAATAATATAGCAGTATACTTTGTGCTACTCAGTACCCCTTATTATGCATGTACTTTGAAATAAAATCATTGAAGATAAAATAATAGCTATAACTAGAGCTAAACACCTTACTTTTTAAGTTACTAGGTATTGTATAAATATACAACCTATAAAATTGATAAAGTGGTAATCATGAAAACAATGTCAGTCCACTTAAAGCTATTCAAATGGAAGTATATTATTTTGATTAAACAATTTATTTGAACACTATTTAATATCACCTTGCTTTTCCTAATAGCCCCAAATTCACAACAGAATCATAAAAGGTATACCATAAACTGTCCTAGATTCCAAAGAATATGATATTAAAAATATATCATTATTTTTAACAACATAGGTTTTCATGTTAGATAAAATTCAGTTTGTTTTCATGTTACTAATCAGAATCCTTTTACTTTAGCATAAAGAACTCCCTTTAGCATTTCTTGTAAGGCAGGTCTAGGGGTGATGAACTCCCTCAGCTTCTGTCTGGGGAAGTTTTTATCTGTCCAGTATTTCTGAAGGACAGCTTTACTGGGTAAAGTGTTCTTGTTTGATGGTTTTTTCTTTCAGTGCTTTGAATGTATCAGCCCCCTCTTTCCTGGCCTGCTACTGAGGTTGCTACTGAGAAATCTGCTGACAGCCTGCATGGGTTTCCTTGTATGAGTTTCTCTTCTTGCTTTCAAAACCCTTTGTCTTTGATTTTTGAGTTTTATTATAATGTATTTCGGTGTAGTCATTTTGGGGTTGAATTTGCATGGAGACCTATAAGCTTCATGTACCTGAATGTCAATATTTCTCTCCGGCTTTAGGTAGTTTTCAGCCATTATTTCTTTAAATAGGCTTTCTGTCTTTTTCTTTCTCTCCTTTTGGGATTCTCATAAAGTAAAAATTGTTTGATTGATATATCCCATAATCCACATAGGCTTTACCTATGGGGCTCACCTAGAGATAATTATTGCGTTCATTTGGTGGTGTCCTCTTTGATTATTTGTGTTTCCTACAGTCTCGTGTAGATGGCTCCACATCTGATGGAGCAGTTACCTCCTCTAGACTTTACATACTGGTTTTGGTGGGGAAAGATCTTCACCTGTGGTGAGCTGAGAGTGCCAGCGAGGTGGGGGTGGCAATTCCAGCTGCAGCGAAGGCCCAGGGGTGTAGCTGTCATGCAGCTCAGCTAAAATCAGCAGTAGTGAAGAGTGCAGGGATTCTCAGTTGTCAAGGCTGTGCGTATCAGTAGTAATGGCAAAGGCTGTTGGGAGTCTTCTCTGTCAAAGGCTGGTGGGGACCTCTTGATCTCTCTTTTCCCACAGGCATGTCATGGCTGAGAGAGTCCCCCATGGCAGCAGTCCCCCACTATTTGTGGGCACACTAGCAGTGGTAGGAGCACGGTGTCTGATGCATGGTGCCTGTGAGGCAGCCGCAGTCCTGGCAATGGGAGCATAGGTGCTCACAGAATGAAAACAGCTCCAGGGTCCAGGACAGTGACTTGCCCTCCATACAGTGGCTCAGGTGCCCGAGCAGCTGTAGAGCAGAGTGATAGAGCCATGGTTCTGAGGTGTGGGGTGTGTGCATGGTTGGAAGAGATACTGGCTGCCATGATCCCAGATGGTGCAACAGCACTCCTTCAGAGGGGTGCACAGCAGCTCTCCCTCTTCATGTGTCTGTGTTGTTGGTTACCTCAGTGGCAAAAACTGCTTGTGTCCTCTATGGAGCAGGCTGCAGGGGTCCACAATAAACACTATGGGTCCTCTACTATGAAAGCTGTAGGGTCTGTGGCTTATTTTCATCCATAGATTGAGACAGAATATATTGCCTATATATTAGGAAACCTTACAACACACAAGTGAGAGTACACGTATTAGAGCAATGACTCAAGGAATAGAAATAGAAAGGATAATTCTGAGTAGTGGAATCAATAGAATTAATCATTTATAAATGTATCAAATATTAAAAAAATAAACTAAATTTTGAGAATAGTTTTTTCCTTAGATTATTGTGGGGCCATTACCAAAAATAATTGTCAGAAGGTAGACCTAATTTGTAGAGGTGTGTGAATAATTTTATTACTTTGATTTTGACCTGACAGAACTCAGGTGAAGCTATCAAGCAGTCAGGTAGAAAATTAAGTATCTGTAATTGTTACTGTTTCCATCTTATAGAATAGAATGCTGAGTATGAAGAGCCTACATTATATGCCTGAGGTCACATGACCAGTGAGTCATGTATGAAACCAGCAGGTAATCCAGAACCCCTGCTCTTATCCCCTACCATATCTTAATTCTAAAACTTAAATTTCTCCCATAAAGTCCTTGAATATTCCCCATCAGAAAAATCAGCTAGAGGGATAACTTTTATTCTGTTGTCTAAGACACTAAGACACAAAGCTGAAGATCATCCTCGATTTTAGCTTAAGAGTATCCAAAATATAAGCATTTTAACTCTTTAGTAATTCTAATATTATTTCTACCCTTTACACTTCTAGTTATAATAAAACAGGGTAATACATTAGTCTTTCTCCACTGGACAATTGCAGTAACAACTTAGTTACTCACCAGCCACCTGGTTGGATCCCCTATTGCAATGTTACTGAAAAGTATGGGCCACAGACTAATGCCAGTCCAGAAATTGTTTGTTATGTGTCTACACTAGATAATTACTTAAATTGAAGATATAAAACTTGAAATTTTATAGTAATTTGATAGAGTGATCTTATGTCCATTGACTCTAATAATAAAAATTAAGGGCTTATAGTTTATGTATCATTTCAATTTCACTTTTCTAGTAACTTCACTTCTTGTATTTTATACAAGAATTGGTCCATGGAAAACTGGGGGAAAAACACTGATTCTTCATTACCAATAGTTTCAGAAGAACTGACCTTGTACTCAATGATTCTTGTACTCTTATCTGAGACTCAGTTATTTATAAAAGGAAGTCTGATAATCCATTATGTCCATGCTCTTTTCTGTCTCTCTCTCTCCCTATTTTGATATTATGACATTTTATGTTATGACATCTTTAGAAATTAGAGTGACATAACTCAACTCCAACACCAAACCACTTGGAATTTCTACTATAAACCTATACATTTATGTTATTTATGCTAGCTCTATTATTTGAACGTCCTTTCTCCAAAATGCCTATCCCAACACTAATGCAGTTGGTTTGTTTTCTCCAACTCAATATTTGGGCAGTGATGCTTGTTCTTATAAACCTATCATGACTCTACTGAGTATTAATTGTGATTCCTATTTCCTCCCAAATACCTTTAATTTTAAAATTGAATTAATCCAATATATTGTTATATTTGCTCTTTTTTCCCAAATAAAATATTTATTTTCCAAGTAAGACATGAGGGAAGAGACCGCATCTTATTGATGTTTCTGTGTCTAGTGCCTAATATAATTATTTAGAATACAAGGTTTGAAAGTAAAAACAACATAACAGGAGGAGGAGGAGATGGGAATAGAAAATTATTAGAAGTTTAGCTGTAAAATGGGAGTTTTAGAATACATGGGGATTCAAGTTAATATTGTTGCACAATAAACCACTTCAAATTTATTAAGTTAAACTTAAATCATTATTTTTAAAGATTCTGTGGATCAGAAATATGGGCAGAGTTTGACATGAAAGCAATTTATTTAAGATAAATATGGAAGATTTTGCTTCTCATTTCATTATTTGAGGTTATTCATTGGTATTCCATTGGTGGTTGGGTTCATTTGAATGGTGTAACATGGGTTTGCTCACCTGTTCCATGCATAAGCAGAGATGGCTAAAAGGCTGAAAATATTATACCTGGACGTATTAAACCCAGTGGTAGTTTCAGGGTAGTTAGACTTCTTACATGTCAACTAGCTTTGCTCAGAATGATGTTCCAACAGAACAAAGTTAAAGCTGATAGCCTCTTTTGACCTAGCCTTGGAAGATATATAGCTTTCTTCCCACATATTCTGTTGGTCAAAGCAGTTATAAGCTTGTCTAGATTGAAGGTGAGGGAAATTAAATTCTACCTCCCAATGGTGAAATGATAGGTTCATACTGAAAAAAGAACATTGGGTTGGGAGATGTTGGTATCTCTTGAAAATACAATCTGTTAACCTGGAAATAGCTGAGATTGCCAAAGTAAACTAGGAAAAACAGAAGGCTGATGTCTTAATTTTGAAAATGCATTCATTTATCAAATAGCAAGAAAAGAGGAACCCATGAGTCAGACATAAGAAAAGTGAGTAAGTTAGAAAGAAAATTAGGAAAATTCAATGAAGTGGAAAATGAGAGAGACCACTAAGAGTAAACAATTATGCAGAGGTATCTAGGAGGAGAAAACTATCATGATTATTTAATTAAGGGGATCAGACATCTAATAATAGCCTCATGGTAGGTATGGTAATAGATTCTTGAAAGAGAGAAAAATCACAATCTTATTGACAACATTAAGAATCCCTCCCCAAATGCCAGATTCTAATCTCAATTACTCCTCTTACTAGCTGTATGATATTGGGCAAAATACTTTTATGTCTGTGCAATGTGTTCTCATCTCGTTGGCTTGTTATGAAGGTCAACATATGTCATACATGCTTAGAACAATGCCTGGAAAATCTTGTGCTTTTTAAATTAGTATATTTTAAAAGATTTTTAGTTCAGGTAGTTGTATTCACTACTTGGACCCACACTGTCAGAATAGGAGTTTGGATGTAACAACATAGATTTTTTTTAATTAATTAATTTTTTCTTATTATGTTCAGTTAGCCACTGTATAGTACATCATTAGTTTTTGATATAGTGTTCAACGAGTCATTAGTTACATATAATACCCAGGGCCCATCACAGCACGTGCCCTCCTCAATACCCATCACTCTGTTACCCCATCCCCCCATCCCCCACCCCTCTGAAACCTTCAGACTTTTTCCCAGGATCCATAGTCTATCATGGTTCATCTCCCTCTGATTTCTTCCCCTTTGGATTTCCCTCCCTTCCCCTATGGTCTTCCGTGCTATTGCTTATGTTCCACATATGAGTGAAACCATATGACAATTGTTTTTCTCTGCTCAACTTACTTCACTTAACTTAATCCCCTCACAACACAAGATTTTTAATCCCCAGGAGTCCAAGAAGGAGTTCTTACGCTCTTACTTCAATAGTATATCAAGGAATCCTCTGTTCCCATCTCTGAAAATGAATCAAGTATATATTACAATGTGTATAAAACAGCCTATTGGAAAAATGGTTGACTTTTCTATGATATGAAGGTAAAGGGAATAATTAAGACCTTTTTTCCAGTGCTTATTCATATTTCAAAGAGCATATCATCTCTATCAACCCATCAAATAGTTTTCAGACATCTGCTTTTTTTTTGCATCAATTATACCTTATTACCTAACAAGAGAATAAATTATCTTATACCCAACATACCTTCTTCTCTATCCCAGACACAACTATGTTCTGCATTATTTCAACAAGTTATTGTTTATTTGCTAAAACAAGTACATTAGTAGAAAATTTGGCACAATCACCCAGTTTGTACTTTGCATTAATACTAATCGTGCATGAACTCTTCCACCTAAGAAGGATAGGTAGCGATGACCAGATAAAATTTAGGAAAGCACAGTTCCACAAAAGAACACCAGATTTTTCTGGGCACATCCCATACATTGTGACTTAATTTAACTGCCACCCAACAGTGCAACTGCAAAAATAAAAGTGACATTGGTTTATTTCTCTTGTGTTTGATTATTAAACAGGATATAGAAAACAGTGGACATGACAAAAACACCAGATGTTTTGACTAAAGCAAAAGCCATAAAGTATCGTTATGTACAATAAGGTGATGGTTGCTCAAGAGTAGGGTTCAGACTGGCAGCATCAGCATCACCTGCATTTGTTAAAAAGTGCAAATTCTCAGTCTCCACCCTGGGGGTCCAGCAATCTGTGTTTTACTAAAAAGCCCCTCAGGTTGATACTGATTAAATGTAGGAAGGGAAGTTTTGACTTGAATATGGAACCACCTACAGACCTTTTAACAACACATTACAAATCTAATGAGCATGAAATTTACACTTCTTTGAATGTGTACAGAAAAGCCTATCTTTACATGTCTTTAAGTACAAATGATGGGACCTGGTATTCTTTGATTGCAGGATAATTACTATTCTCAATTAAAGAAAGATAAACCTCATGTTATTATTCCATTTGGAACTGAGTTACTTTTGTCATAACTCCTCATTCAATCAAGGCTCTCAGATTTCTCTCCCTTCACCTTTATATTTTATTTCTACCTGGAGTTTGTGGGCTTACATATGTTCTTTAATTCAAGGAGGAAAGAAGCAAGAAGCCTCATAACTATTCTCTGTCTATACTGACCCCTGAGTGGGGGGATCTTCAAAGTTGTGTACATCAATCATTATTGATACCTTGGACCTGCTATGTCCTCAGACAGCCAGCTCCACATTCTCTACCTGTACCTTATCCTTTCCAGAGTACTTAGGGGGCTCTTTTTAATCTAACCCACATTTTTATCCCTCTGAGGAGATGGAAATATTTAGAGAAGGCTTCTTTACTGCACTGGGGTGTGCTGGACTCTGCAGGCTGCCCAAGGGTGTGAGATCTGCCTGAGCAATTCCATCCCCATTGTTATTCTTCTCTCTGACAATGTGCAGAATGAAGCGCTATTCTTGGTAGTATGCAACCCTAGCCTCTAAAAGCTGACTGGTTTTTTTATTGCTTCCCTTTTAGTTATAACCTGGGGATTTAGCCCAGGGGTCGAAGCATTGGGTCCCTTCTTAAGAATCTACATCACACAGAGTCCTCAGATTATCTTCCTACCAGCTCTTAGACCAGAGAACAGATTAACTCCAAAATCAGCTTGTGTAATTCCCCTGTCCTTTTTCTACAGCATACCCTCTACGCACCTGATCCTTCACAAATTCGCATGCCATCCTTGTGCAGAGGCCATGCTAATCTTCTCTGTATCCTTCCAATTTTGGAATATGTGCTGCCGAAGCAAGTTGTAATCCTTCAAGTTGTAATATTTAACAGGTGTACCTAAGCTTTTGGAATTGCCTTCATTGTACCCTTACCCTATCTTTCAAGTTTTTTACTCTTAACAACTGCAGCTTTTTTAAAAAAAAAGATTTTATTCATTCATTTTGTGAGAAAGAGAGAGAGAGGGCACTGAAGAAGGGGGGAAGGGCAGGGGGAGAGGGAGATGCAGACTCCAGCTGAGCAGGGAGCTGGAGGTGCTAAGTGGGGCTGGATCCCAGGACCCTGAGATCATGATCTGAGCCGAAGGCAGACACTTAACCAACTGAGCCAGCCAGGCGCCCACCTCAGCTTTTTTTTGATATAAAACACATGTTTTCAAATAAGTATATAAATTAAACGATTGGATTATACAATATTAAACATTGCCTTTAAAGCTATTTTCTCTACATTGGATCTCAAAAATAATCTATAAAAAGAGTCCATGGCCTTTTATTTTAAGTGTGTTCATCCAACCTTTGAGACAATGCATGCCGGGGGCTTAACTAGCATCAAGGACTGTTGGGAAGAAAATACCTAAAAACTGTTTTTAAAATCCTAAAATTTGGTTGCAGAAGCAACTCTGGTTGAAGAGCAGAGAATAAGCAATAATAAATTTATTTAATTATTTAGCACAACACATATTGATTTGAAGAGACCATCTTTAAGTACTGGTTTTGGAAACTAGAACAATGAACAAAATTAACACTGAACAAAAATTAAAACAAGTAAGAATCTTTGCCCATATGTAGCTTTCAACTTAACAAAACCTGAATTAAAAAATGTTGCCTCTTTGAGTCACTGGGCAGTCATTACTGTTAACTTCTAAAGGTCTTATGCCAGTTTGAAACATGTTTTTTGAGCATACTTAAAGGAGGCAGATTTGTTTTAAAGTCATTGCTTTATTACTTTTCTCTGTGTAGAAATACATATTTCAAATGGAAAACCAGGCCTTGGTTAGTTTTAACTCTTTGACAAGATTATACAGCTATGCCATGATAAAATCTGTGAATGTAATTTATACATATCTTTTGATTTATAATAGGGACTACAGGTAGCCCAGTATATAAAAATCTATTAAAAATATTATGGGAGGAGCTCTGTTAATTTGGAACTAACTTTCATGTTTTTCAATCATGAATAAAATAATATCATAAGAAAAAAAACCACTTAGTGAATTATGTCACTTTCATTGCTATGAAAGTGTTTATGTCTAAGAAAAAATGATGGAGAAAATATAAATTATATGATTCTTATATCATCTAGAAATGTAAATAGCATATTAAATTATAAAATGTCATATCTTCTTAAATTTTTGAATCACAGTGAATACTGTATAAAGATTAAATCCTACCAGTAAAAATATTCTTATCTAATATTCTATTATCTAAACAGCCTTGAAGCATATCTTTCACTTTTACAAATATATGTTTTTCTATCTAAATACTATCATGTATTTATTTCCCATAAACAATAAGCTATTTTCTAGTATTTCTAGTAAATATTTTCATTATTTACTTTGAAAACACTTCATATTCCATTCAATCTAGGAAAAAATTGGAATTTACCTCATTGCAAAGTTTAAAATATTTGTCTTAATGCCAAGCATTTGCTATATTTCAAAGCCTAATTTCAAAAGTGGGTATTGAGAGGAGGAACAAAACAAACTGTATATTTTGCTAATGGTGCAAACTAGTCTGAATGAAAAAACAGGCTGGAAATAGAAAAGTCGATGGAGTAATCAATAAACTCAAAGAAGGATGAAATAGAGGATACACAAGTCCCATGATTAGTAAGCAGACAACAGTTCATAGCAGCATCCCCCTACAAAATACAATCTATTTCTCTAATATTCGGTGAAGGAATTAATGTGGAAACATAAATTCACTCACAATCTAATAGGTACATTATTGGAAAAATGGAATTAAATATATAATGATATTTAAAAATTGTGTCCAGGTGCAGGATGTTATTTGAATTCATTATTGTTATCTTTATTATTTTAAAATATATACTATTTTATGAATAAATACTTCAAGTAATTAAGCACTTTGAAATCTCTACTCTTTGTGCTCAATTAAACTTTAAAATAAAGACTGTTAAATATCTTTTCTATATGGCACCACTGTGATTTTCCCTCTTTTCACTTTATAGCTATAGATTTTTGAATTTAACAAAGAACAAAAAAGATTTCAAGCATAAAGCCAAGAAATTGGGAGACAATTTCTAATGAGTTTAATATGTTTTGATTAAACCCTAGATATACATTAAATCTATTCACAAGATGACCAGCAGCATATAATTAAACACCACTTTGCCCAATAGAATATATTTGAGTTGAGATCACATATTTTTGCAAATTTAAATGCAAAACAGAGAAAATTATAATAGTTAAGTCATAAAATGTAATTATACCTAAATTACATGGCTCTGTTTATATGTACATTTCTGTATTCTTTGCCCACTTAACTCTTTCTTGCTCTTTCCTCTATAGAGATATCCCTTTAAGAAAAGAATCAGAAAGGATTGGTGACTAAAAATATTTAATTCTACAAATAAATATATTTCTTGTGAATGTCAGTCCTGGAAGGAATTAGTAATGAGGGAAATTCCTATTCCACACATTCATCCTTCTCTCTTTCTATAATACACCACCCTAGGAAATGTTTCAAGCCTCATCTTTCCTTCTTTTTGTCTCTCTTCCTAATCAAAATATATTCAGAGGAAATTATGTTTTTATCAGTCCTTTATGCATAAATGTACAGTGTGTCAAGATTACATATAACAGCCTGTACCTCTGCTTAAAAAAGATAAAAATCCAGTCAGTAGTACACAGGTGGGAGAGACATTTCTGTGTAGAAGTTTCTTTTTATTAGCAACAACTTAATCTATCAGTGCACAGTTTCCCTGCTAAACTGATAGTCTATTAGAATAAAATCAGTGAGATATAATCAAAGTGTCTATCATTGTAGTGGGCACTGTTTTTGACCCTCCAGCATTTGCTCCTCCCTACTTTGTTCCTACCAAATACTCATTTTATGGGGGTCTCTTTCCAATGCCACAGAACTGAGCAGATCTGGGGAAACTTCCCCAATCCCCTGCTCCTGACCTAGAGGAGTAAATGAGGTTCATTAAGCCATTTGGTGCACGGAGAAGGTGAACAAGAAACAACCAGTTTGAAGGGAAAGACTCCTATCCCATGCTTGAGAAGAAAGGGTTCTCACTTTCTCTGGTGTGATCCAGGACCCAGCATGTTTCAGTTTCTCTGCCTGACATCTTATGGCAATGAGGGAATTATCTTAGGGGAAGGGCATGCATTGATTAAATAACCAGAGAGAAAGAAAGAAAAAAAAAATGCTATGTCAAATAATACACTATTTCAGTTATTGTTTACATTTTTTAAATTGAATTACAGTTCCTGTTACTTGCAGCCAATAGCAAAAGCCATGATGGCTCTTGATATGTAAACCTGTAACATCCTAGTTTTAAGTTGGCAATTTAGTTTCCAAAGGATTCAGACTAACCTTCCAATATGATTTACATACTAAAATACATTTTGGATTTTATATGTACCTACATTTTTTTCTAGTTTTTTTGGTATAAGGTAATAGTCAGTGTTGATTTGAACAATTGTTTTTATGTCAGGTACAAGTGTGAACACCAACTGAACTAACCTACTTAGTAATTTTCACAAAATAATAAAGAGGTGCTTTTATTCTCCCACCGCTTCTCAGATGAGATGATCCCAAAGAACAGAGTGATTGAGTGAGTTTATTAAGTGGCAGCTCCAAGATTAAACCTAGGCTGTCTGAATTCAGAATCCATTCCCTATATGTCTACTAAAACAGGAACACTCCATAAAAATTGTCCAAAAATTCATGAAACGTTAATGTTATGATGGATGGTATCCCATCCTGATAAAGTCTATGTTTCTAATAATTCTGATTGTAGCTTATTTCTGCATTTGTTTCACTGAATAACAACAGATTCAAGTGATGAAAAAACAGTGAAACACTAGTGTTTACTTTCATGGTCTTCCCCGTCTAATCTCCTTTTTTGTTGTCACAGTGTTTTCACTTCATTAATTTTGGCTGACATAGTTCTAATTTCATTTTCTGGTAAATTCATGGTACTATACTTCTTTTATTCGGTACATATAAATATTGGGTAGAAAGAGAAATCAAAGCCAGAAAGGAAACAAGATTCCTTCTAGACTGCGGAGAGAAAAAGGAAAACAATAATTAGAATGTAATCAAGAGAGAAACTGGTCAACATTACATATGTTGAGCAGAAATAAAGAGCATTTTGTGAGTGTTTCTTGACTCCTAATGAGAGAGAATTTAAGCAACCTTTTAAAAATCAGGATAAATCATAATATGTGATGGTTTTCCTGAATCTATGACCCTGTGTCATTTTAATCTTGAATACTGAAGCATCTAATGCCACGTTATGCTTTCATCTTTCCCCAGATTTAGATTTCTGCTTAAAAAAAAAAAGAGTTATAACAAAGAACTAGATTATTATTCATTCCATCTACTTTGATTGTTCCCACTCTGACCCTGTAGCATAGTACCAGGAAGTGGCTTTAAATCACTTGTGGTTAGGTCCTTGTCTGTCCCTCATTTCTCATATCTAGGTTCCTAGGTACTTGTTTGCAAGAAACTACCTAGTACAAAGCCCAATTTCCCAAAATTGACACTTAATTCTTAATTAAATTGTCATTTAATTAAAATACCACTTTATTTTTTTTATTTGTCAAATATCTGTATCCTATAACTGTGTCTGTCCCTCACATCTGTGGCCAGACTATTTCTGAATCTATGATCCGAATGTGTACCGGGATCTTTTCCCAATCCTCTCGTTACTTCTCTTTGAGAGTAACAGCAAAGCAAACTGAACTTTATCCTGCTGACTGCTGCTTGAAATTCCATTGGTATGGACCTCTGATCTATTAGAACTATTATGAAACTTACAGGAACAATGCTTGAAAATTATCCCAAATAAAATTTAATATCATTTCTCCTTAATCATATTTCATATTACCTGCTTTATTTTCATCCTTAATTACTAGATTACTCTTTCCCATGTTTCACCTGTTTCTAATATGTAAAATATGTAGATATACTAATTTAGTAAGATGCACAGTTGTTGACTATAGTGAGAGGGAATCTCTACATTATGCAATGATGCATTCCACTATACACTTCCTGAATAACAGAATTAAAAAAAAAAAAAAACAAGAAAAGACTTTGACCTATTTCTGTTCAAATATTTTTTAACTTATTGAGCCACTACTGTATTTTGGGCACTATATATACACTAGGGATACAAAGGTGATTAAGAGAATGCCCATGTTAAAAGAAATTTACACTGAGTGGTACCCTTATCTGTTTTTGAGGGATAGGACAAGCAGAAAAACATTTGTCTGAGCAAAGACACAAAGGTACAGGCAGTTGGTGATTGTGCAGTAAAGGATTAACTCAGCAGGTCTTGGCTGTTCAATACTGTACATTCCAAAGAAAGTTTTGGCCTCTGCCTAGTTTCTGGGAGACAAGCTCTAAATCCTTGGATTATCCTGCCTATTAAGAATGTCTTTGTTCCCTTCCTCCTTCTCTCCCTCCCTCCTTCCTTCATTCCTTCTGTTCTTTCTTCTTCCCAAAAAACAAAAAACAGGACTTCTAGCTCCCATTTCCACTCGTAAGGAACTTGGATGTTGCCACTGTCCTGTCAACACTCAAAAATTGAACAGACTGAAAAGTCAGCAACTCTTCTTAGATCCATAAGGGAGGACACAAGGGAAACTGCTGCCTCTGAGAGTGGAGAGAGAGGTGAATTCAGAGGTCATGACTTACCAGGGAAGAATCTCTGGAGCAAAACTGCTGTGGGAACCATTGCTGGGGTAGAAAATGTCAATTGACAAATTGCCAGAGTCTCAGTGGTGGTTTTTTTTTAATTTTCTGGCTGTATTTATTGGTTTGTGAATTATATTTCATGTTATTTCCTTATTATTATATTATAGAATTGATATCTGGTATTTTTTATTTTTAACATTTTTTTCACATGTTGTTTTAGTGTGAATTCCCAGAAAGCAGAGCCTGAGACAAAAGTTTAAATGATGATATTTCTCTGAGGAAGTGTAAATCGAAGAAGTGGAAGTGAAAGACAAGTGAATAAGAAGGCCAAGAAGGAGAGACAGTAGAAGGATGCTTATCATTTGGTACAAAATGTACTGACTACTTGATCTCATGACATTACTCTAAGTAGCAATAATGAGTGCTTCTCAGCAAGGGCTATAAGAGAGAGGAAAGGGTAAGAACTTATGTAACTGGCTCCTAAATCTCATTAGTCAAAGATTCGCACTCCTAGATTTTTAGCTGACACCAAAATTTAAGTTGCTCATGCAAACGAGCTGAGACATTTCATGCCTCAAGGTCAACAGGGAAGCCCCAGATTTGAAGGCAAAAAGTATATGGACTGGGTAAGGGCCCACCCACATAAAATCAGTTGCAGGAGCAAAGTACCAGTTGCTACAGCAATCTCTGGGTTGGAACATCTGCTCAAGACTGGGGAGACAAGGCAGGATCTGAAGTGGTAGTTACAAGGTGCTTCACACATATATCCAGACGTTAATCCTTTGTCATAAATGTACTTTTTCTGTTTGTTTGTTGGTTGGTTTGTTTTTTAACAATTTAGGGTATAGAAATATTTAAATGTATATGGTCTGATATCTCTATTTAAAAGAGACTTTATTGGGTTGAATTTATATCATACCTAGTTGTATATATGGTACTTGGCTCAGTAGCATAATTTTATCACTTTTCTTTAATGTCAATTAAAAGAGATAACTCCTTCTGTCTGTTAAGCTTATATTTCTAATATATTTAAACAGAATTATATCCCAACAGTGATACCATATCGCTGTTAAAGAAAACCAACACAACACAACAATACCTCCTAACTGAAATGAAGATAAATTTAACATAACACTTCTTGACTACTTGTAGTTAAGAACTAAGAATGACTTTTATGGGGCGCCTGGGTGGCACAGTGGTTAAATGTCTGCTTTCGGCCCAGGGTGTAATCCTGGTGTTATGGGATCGAACCCCACATCAGGCTCTTCTGCTGTGAGCCTGCTTTTTCCTCTCCCACTCCCCCTGCTTGTGTTCCCTCTCTTGCTGGCTATCTCTGTCATGTCAAATAAATAAATAAAATCTTTAAAAAAAAAAAGAATGACTTTTATGAGTTTAACATTTTTTGATAGACATTTTTCTTCTACCACCAAGCAGGCATTTTTTTTTTATTTTGCTTTCTTTTTGTAGCACGTTTTAAAATAAAATGCTGATAATGATCACACAATTATGTTATTTCCCCAAAATAGTCAAAATAAGCATTTTTAAAGAAAAATAATTATTTCCCCTTATGAAGGGCTACAGAATTACCTATTCCTTTGTTATACATGGCATTAGGAATGGAATTAAGTTCTAAAATTATCACTATAAATTCTTGTCTTTTATAGGAGGGATATTTTATAGTTGATTGCAAGCTCAATGTCCCATATTAGCAATTCATCATTTTACAATATTAATATTCATTTTTACTAAATATGGAAACTTCATATAATCAGCAATTTCCTCATCAATTTGGGAAAATCAAATTCATTATTAAGAGTTAGTATAATATTAACAGCAAAATGCCATTCCTGGTGTAAAGATAAACAAGTCTCGAGTTACGTATTATACCTAATTTTGCATGTTATAAGAAGAGAGAAATTTTATAATGTAATTAATTTACACATTATTTTAAAGGATATATTACTCCTTCAATCTATGGGCTAAATGAAAGAAAGGAAAGAGAAAATAAATAAAGAAAAATAAAGTTTGTATTTTTTTCTTTCTGAAATTACCAACACAAACTACAAATGTACTTCTCATATTCTAAACATAGGTTTCATTCTTAGTCAATATCAATCTTTTTTTGGCTAATATAAATGCAAAATTAAGGCTTAATTGTAGCTATTCATATCAGAAAAATATCTAGAAGTTTTGGGAAAAACTTTTGATCACAGAAAAATACCTATTTCTATCCCAAAAGGATACATGATAGGGAAGGGTACTATTACATATATTAGAGTAAAAACAAGGGTCTGTCTTATGCTGCTAAAGATAAATAAAGTGGTTAGAGATTTTCACAAAATCTTTGTGGAGATATTAACATTTTATTGCCATATTCTTTGATTACTGATTACATAGTTAAATTATAGTTTACATTTAAAAATATAATCTCTGTGTTTGTCCACAAAATGGGTCCAATGCTTATATATGGGACTTAAAATAACCCTTATTCTTCCTGAAAGAGGCATGCAAGGACCTTTCATATTAAAAAAAAAAAACTGTAATTCATAACAGATTTACGTTGTCTATGACTCTTTTTTTAATAAACAGACTCAGGAAAGAGGAAGAATAGTATTTTATAAGACAATCAAACATGAAGTAAATAAAATGAATCAAGTGCCATTCCTATGATATTATAAAAATTCTTAGTAATTCCTCAGAGTATTTTAATATGGTTTGCTCTTATCTGCCTTCTACTAAACTTTCAGAACTCTCACATATATGCTCAACTAATATTTGACAAGGGAGCCAAGAATACTCAATGGGGAAAAAATAAGTCTCTTCAATAAATGATGCTGGGAAAATTGGATAATTACGTGCCGAGAAATTAAATTGGACCTGGTAATGATTTTTTTGGATATGATACCAAAAGCATAAACAACAAAAACAAAAATAAATGGTACTACATTAAACTGAAACTTCTGCTCAGCAAAAGAAATAATAAACAAAATGAAAAGATAACCTACAGAATGGGAGAAAATATTTGCAAACCATATATCTGATAAAGAGTTAATAACCAGAATATAAAAGGAACTCAGAGAATGCAATTACCAAAGAAAAAAAACCTGATTAAAAAATGGCCAAAGGAACTGAATATATGTTTTTCTAGAGAAGAAATCCAAAGGGCCATCAACAGATCTATTATAAGATTTATGATCTCACTTGTACATGGAATCTAAAAAGCCAAACTTACAGAAACAGAGTAGAATGGTGGTTGCCAGGGGCTGGGGGATGGAGGAAATGGGGAGATACTGGTTAAAGAGTATAAACTTCCAGTTATTCAATGAATAGGTTCTGGATCTGTATCTCATGGTAACTATAGTTAACAAATCTATATTATGTATTGAAAGTTATAGCTCAATAAAGCTGGAAAAACAATTAAAACTATCTCAATGAAGCTGGAAAAAATTTAAAACTATATTGTTTAAATAAAAAAGGAGTAAATGAATAATATTGCTATAATCACATGATTTGAAAATGATATCAATAGAACAAAACAGAAAGCACAGAACTAGCTCCACAAATATGCTGATACTTGTTAGAGTTAGCATTACACACCTGTATAAAAATAACAATTCAATATGTGACTTCAGACAATACCCCATCCATAAGGAATAAAACAAAACTAAAACACTATCTCAGAATATGTCCCAAAACAAACACAGATCTTCCTCAACTTACAATAGGGTTACATCTCGATTAACCCATCGTACATTGAAAATATTGTAAATTGAAATGTATGTAATACATGTAACCTATCAAACATCGTAACTTAAACATTCTCAGAACACTTACATTGGCGTAGGGCAGACCCAATCATTTAACACAAAGCCTATTTTAAAATAAAGTGTTGAATACTTCATGTAATTTATGGAATTCTGTACTGAAAGTAAAAAGCAGAATGGCTGTACAGAATGGTCGTAAATGCCTCCAGTTTTGACTGTCGTGATTGTGTGGCTGACTGACAGTTGTGGCTGGCTACCCAGCATCGTGAGAGAGTATCATACAGGATAGATATCACTAGTCTAGGAAAACACTGCAATTCAAAATTTGAAGTTTGGTTTCTATTGAATGTGTATCGCTTTTGAATCGTCGTAAAGTAAAAAAATCATTAAGTCAGACCACTGTAAATCAGGGATCAGCTGTACATATATATTAAATATGTTAAAAATTTTAACATACGTAATAGAATATCTTTAAGGCATATCTTTAAAAATTGGTATAGAAAAGGTCTTTAAGAAGTATAAGCAGCAAAAATCATAAAATAATAGACTGGTGAATTTTACTACATTTAACAAATAAACCCCATTAAATAGGCATAATATTCAAGGTCATAAACAGAAAAGAAATATGTATCCACAATGTATAAGAGAGTCTTCTGAAGTAATAAGAAAAAAATTGTTTCAATAAAATTGGACAAAGTTAATAAACAGTAATTCACGCAGAAATAGATACGAATAGTTAAGCATATGAAAGCAGTATCCAACAACACTGGTCATCAGGAAACTGAAGTTAAAACATGTCACAATTATCAGATTGGAAAAAAACAAGTTAGAGCATGCTAATGCTCCGTGTTGGTGGTGGTGTAGTAAAATGGGAACTATCGTAATTTGTTTTGGGAAATGTAACTTTGGGAGATTAACTGGTACTGTCTTGTAAACTTGTAAAGTTAAAAATACACACTCTTGAATCAGTGCATATATATGTATATACAAGAAATTCTTGTTTATGTATACACTAGGGGAAGTGTTCAAAGAAGTACACTGCAGCATTAATTTTTTTCTAATAGCAAACTTGGAACTAACCTAAATAGTCATCAGTAGGGAAATGAATAAATCAATATGATGTATTCATGTAATATTACTCAAATTTAGGAATAAAATAAATGAAGTAGTTTTATGTGTATCAAACACAAAGAACACAAAAGCCAAGTTTTTGTCTGAAACAAAAGGTGGAATAAAACATGTAAGTCTTATGAGGATATTATTTTTCTCTTCCTTTTTTCCTTCTTTCTTACCTTCCTCCCTCCCTCCCTCCCTCCTTTTCTCCCTTCTCTCCTTCCTTCCTTTCAAAAAGTTTTACTAAGTGTATGCATATTACAAGCGCAAAGGATTTAGCAATCAATGAAATCCCTTCCCTCAAGGATTTCAAGTTTGCTGGAGTAAAAAGACAATATGCATATTAACAAAATATATAGCATATTAGATATGACAAGTTCTGTGAAAAAAAAAGTCAACGGGGAAGGGAATAAAGAGTACTGACTGGGAAGTGGGAATATGATGTTTTACTGTTCAGTAAAGGCCTTGATTTTAAGGGGGAATTTGCACCGAGTTGTAGTTATGCTTTTTTCTTAAATAATCTTAGGAAAATATTTTTGTAATTCATAAAACATTTCCAGTTTTTGTAATTGAGCAATTAAAATTTGGTTTGTTTTCAATAATTCCAAGTACCTAAGTAAACTAGTTATGCCCCAAGAAAGCACCATTTATTGGTTCTTAATTAATAGCAGTTTTGATTGATAGTTGCATGTCATGATTGTTCATGGTACACTATTAACCTGTTCAATAGGAAATTCTTCTAATCCACTTATGATATGTTCTCATTATAGTTTCCATCCAACAAACAACTGAAGAAATTTTATTCCACTCCACTATCGCATTAAGCCAGGGTTATTTGAAGGTTATGTTGTATTTTCTACAAGGTTGATTTGAAAGCATTTATAAATCTTTTAATCCTTGTGTACCACTAAGCGTATTAAAATTTGGCATGTTAATAGTCGGTGTTTGAAATTTTTAATCTGTTGGAAAGTTACATGTTGATTTCTATATTTTGTTTGTTTGTTTGCCAACCTGGGAATGGTTATGGAATGATGAGTAGCATAGTGGAAGAAATCACCCAGCTCATACTATAACAATTTCCCACAAATTTGCTGAAGTGTATGCTTTTAAAAGTCATCTGTTTCCTATACTATTGTTTTACATACATGCTTTTGGCGAGGTGACTCTTAAATTTGGAGATTAACTCATGTTGGGTGAATTGGCTATATTCAAAACCTATTACGTTGTTGTTAATTTGCAATCAATGTTAATTTGTTGAATCATACAAAAGAATCGTATTTACTAATTCTACTACTAATAGTAATAATACTAAAAATCCTACTAGGGGTGCCTGGGTGGCTCAGTTGGTTAAGCATCTGCCTTCCACTCAGGTCATGATCTCAGGGTCTTAGAATCAAGCCCCTGAGTCAGAGTTCCTGCTCAGTGGGGAGTCTGCTTCTCCCTCTCCCTCTGCCCCTACCCCCTGCTCATGCTCTCTCTCTCAAAAATCTTATAGAAATAAAAAAATAGTACTAGACTACTAAAAATACTACTACTACTAAAACTAAGACAGAGTCTAATAACAACTAGTTGATTTACTAAGAATAGTGCTTCCCATGTTCCAGACATTACTGGAGAGAAGATGTTTTATAGGTGTTAACTCTCATTTTACGGGTAATGGAGCTGAGAAATTGATGCCCAAGCATGCTAATGCTCAACACTGGTGTGGTGGTGTAGTAAAATGGATATTCTCATGATCTGTTTTTGGAAATACAACTTTATAAAAGCATCTGAGAGATAAATTGTGTATTATCTTGTAAACTTATAAAGTTGTGATAGTGTTTGGTTTGGACTCAGAGACCACACATCTGAACACTGATCTACAATTATTTTTTTAAAGAAATACTATGAAGCTTAAAATACTTCGTGTAGTTCCTACAAATCCAAAATAATTATGTTTAGAACCTGATATATCAAAAAGAGATTGAACAGGAGAGAACTCATTTCTCTGTTTATACCACCTCCACAGACTGGCCTTTTCAAGTTATATGATTTTATAAAGTTTTTAAGATATGGTGATTTGAGTTATGTTTTTCAATAAGCTCTTCTTCTTTCTTTTAAATTTTTTAAAAGATTTTATTTACTTATTTGAGAGAGAGAGAGAGAGTTTGAGAGAGAGAGATCACAAGCAGGGGGGAGGGGTAGAGGCAGAAGCAGACTTCCTACTAAGCATGGAGCCTGATGCGGGACTCAATCCCAGGACCCTGGGATTATGACCTGAGCCGAAGGCAGACGCTTAACTGACTGAGCCACCCAGGCATCCAAATAAGCTCTTCTTCTAATCAATATATATACTATTGGTATCTCTCTAAAACAGAATTTAATTTTCAATAGTTTAATAAGGACATCATCAGAAAACAGGTGAGATACTTAAACACTTAAAATGCCATTATTTTAAAACAGCTTTATTGAGATAAAATTCACATGCCACGAATTCACCCATTTAAAGTGTAGAATTCAGTTTCTAATGCACTCACAGGGGCTGTGCAGCCATCACAACTACCTAATTTTAGAAAATATACATCACCCTAGAAGAATCCTACACTTGTTAGCAGTCACTTTGCATTCCCCTAACCTGAGTCCCTAGCAACCACTGCTCTGCTCTCACTTTGGATATGCCTATGCTGGGCATTTTATATAAATAGAATCATACAATATATAGTCTTTTATGACTACCTTTCACTTAGCATAATCTTTTCAAGGTTTATCCATGTATTTTATGCATGAGTACTTCATTTTTTTAGCTATCGAGTAATATTCCATTATATGAATATACCACATTTGCTTATGCATTATTATTTAATGGACATGTGGGTTCTTTACACTCTTTGGCTGGTATGAATAATGCTATCAACTTTCATTAAAAGTTTTTGTTTGGACATATATTTTCTATTGGCTATATACCTAGAAGTTGAATTGATTAAACAGCCAGGATGTTTTTCAAAGAGCTGCATCATTTAACATTTTCATCAGCAACGTATGAGAGTTCTAATCTCTCCAGTTCTTGGCCAACATTTGTTATTATATGTCTTTTTAGTCACAGTCATCCTAGAGAGTGTGAAGTGATATTAGTTTTCATTTCTCAGATAGCTAATGAATTAGAGCATCTTTTCATGGTACTTCATATGTATTTTTGAAGAAATGTCGACTCAAATCACTTAACCAATTTTAATTAGACTATTTTGTCTTTTTTTGTAGTTGTAAGAGTTTTTTTAAAATACTTTCTGGATACAAGGTGCTTGTCAGATATATGATTTGCAAATATTTTCTCTCATACTATGAATTTTCTTTTCACTTGATGGTATCCTTTAAAGCACAACAGTTTTTAATGTTGATGAAGTCCAATTTACATAATTTTTCTTTTGTCACTTATTCTTGGCACCATAAAATGTATTGATATGGATGAAAAAAAATACTTTTCCATTACCGAATACCTCTAGAATCTCAGTGATAATTTTAACAACTGAAGTCACTCCTGTTGGGCAATGCAGATTCACAGAATATCACATGGCCTTTAGAAAAAAATCAGTGATAAATGACAACTTAACAGTTTGGACTCATAAAGCAAAACCAAAGAAAATTAGCTTTTTAATTCCTGATATTCTGTATGAATACCCAACACAGGTGGGCATATTACTAGCTGAAATTTTAATAGGGTACAATGAGCACAACTCATAATGTTATAAGAAATTAAAATAATTTTGTCAAATAACAAGGATTTAAAAAAAACTTCTCACTGATTGGCTCAAAAGTTATTTGTCAATAACAGAATGTAAGGAGTACTTAAACTGTTATGCTTTCAAAAGAGAAGTAAAAATCATTCTATGATCCTGTTTGGGAATTTCAGCTATGTAATTTCTGAAGTTCCTAAAACTGAAAGGCATCCTTAAAAATAAACCCTTTTTATTTATAGCTGCTTCTTCATAAAAAAATGTATTTTATCAAAATGTAAAACATATAACATCAATACATATATTGGAAGATAAGATTGATATATAATTTTAAAACTTACTCCTTATCACATATTTCAAAATTTACATTTATAAAAATAGAATAATTACCATTATTAATTGGCTTTATGGGCTGAAGCAGTCATGATTTTGAGGTAATAAAACATGCTCATCTTAATAACATGCTATATATTATGGACTGAATTGTATTAACTCAAAATTGATATACTGATGCCCTAACCCCCAAAGTGACTATATTTGGAGACAGGGCCTTTAAGGAGACAATTAAAATTAAATGAGATTATGAGGTTGTGACCTTAATCCAATAGGACTGGTGTCCTTATAAGAAGAGGAAGAGACACCAGAAATTTCTCTGCATTTTCACACAGAGGAAAGACCATGTGAGGACACAGTGAAAAGGCAGCAGTCTGCAAGCTGAGAGTCTTCACCAGAAACCAACCCTACTGACACCTTATCTTGGACTTCTAGCCTCCAGCAATGTAAAACAAAAAATAAATTTCCATCATTTAAGAAGTCTGTGGTACTTTTTATGGGAGTATAAGCAGACTAAGTCACGACTGATATTCATATGTTGGTCCCAACATCAGCTTTTATTTGATATAATATACGGGAAAAGAATATTTGCAGAAAAATCATACACCTGTTTATATATATTGAAGTCAACTCTGTTGCATGGAATTTTTATGAGAATTTTAGAAGTTCAGTTTGTTTTATTTTTTGAAATACTAAACATAAAAATCTAGTTTATTTCAGCAAATTCAGTAATTTTATTAATGACATTTAATTTTTTCCTCTAAAGCATCCTGTATTTATCAATTAAGAGAGTCTATTGTATTTGAGCCAGACATCAAACAGACTTCATAAAGTACAGCTATTTTATTGAAACTGGTTCCAGCAATGGTAATTCAAATACACCTTAGTTTTATGTCGACTTTGATCAAATCGTTATAGAGAAAGCTTTGCCGTGTTTGTCAGTCAATGGTAATTATCAAATAGTTTCAGCTAGAAGAGTTGTCATAAAAATATTCATAAAATAAGTGGTCAATATTTCTAGATATTCTATTCTCTTTTTTTTAATAGCCAATTTAATTTTTCCCTTTCACCTAATTTCAAACTATGCTATCATCCATTTGTCCCTCCAGCTTTATTCCTCATCCTTCTCCTCCTAACTCCTTGCCCTAAAATGCTGCCTTATATGTACTCCATCACTGGATTTCTTGTTTTCTAGCTACTGCTTTATGTCAGCCAATGAGAGCCCTGAAAGGTGGTCAACAAGAAGTAGGACAGTAAAGTGAGGACATTCATTCCTCTGGTTCCTTCCCTACAGTGTTACCCTAGTTTGGTTGCGTTCTGTGACTAGAAGTCGCTGCTCTTCATAAGCTATCTGTCCTTTTCTTCTAGGTTTTGGCAATTGCTCCCTACCTTCCTTCTTTTAGTCCTAGAAGTGGTAATAGCTTTGCCATAATAAGCTCCTTAGAATCATACCACCCTTTCTGATATGCCATACTCTGCTCACACTTTTATAAATAATCTCTTTATTAAAAACTCCCTGAAGTATTCTAATTTGACTGCACCATCTGTTTCATGCTGATACCCTGCCTGAAACAGAGATCTAACTTCCAAAACAGATACTTTCAATTTTGAAGAAACTTATGTAAGTTATGTTAGTAATATGATGCTAATGTAGTCAAATTAAAACATCACGAAAACATTTATTTAAACTGATTTTCTCCAAATTATCTATGTGCCAGCTTAGAATTACTAATCTCAGTAATCAAAAAGTATGAGTCATATTTCTGTAATGAGCCTTGTAGACCTTTCCTGGTACAGAAAAATTATTTGAAACCTTAAAAATGTCACAATATTAAACAAAGCAATTAAAGATCATAACACAGATTCATGAAATTTAGAATTCTATTGTGGTGATCAAACTGGTGAGTTTCTTTATTAAAAGTTGATTTGAGTTCCCCATATTATAAAAAGAACATTTTGTGAACCAGAGGAAGTAGAACATTCTTTTCAGCATATAGAGAGCTGCATAAAATGGAGATACTATATTTGCAGCAAACATAAAATGCAGGGTACTATATTTGGCAAGTCTCATTTCATGGGTCTAGGATGAAAACTGGTGCTTATACTTATAAAAAAGAAACTCAGGATTTTGATGAGCCAGTTTTGGAAATCATTACTCTATTCAGCCTTTCTATCCTGAGAAAATGTTCATCTTTCAAGTCCGAGCTTACATTCTGTCACTTCTGTACAACTTCCCGTAAGTAACCCCAATTTATAAACATTTCCTTGGGAGTCTAGTCTTTCATTCTTACGCAGACTTGATTCCCTCTTCTGTCCTGCTCTTTCTTCTTTCCTTCCATTGTTGAGGAAGGAAAAAGAAAGAAGTTTAAAAAGAAAGCATGATAATGTAGTGTGGACAATACTATTAGTGCTCAGAGATTTCCCACCCATTCCTCTAAATTTCCTAGCTTTTAGTGAATTTGGGTTAGAGTCATAAGGCCTGTTCTGCTATGTAAAATATGAGTAAAAGCAACACAGAAGTTAGCACCAAAAGAAGGGTACAGCTCTCAAAAACAGTAACACTTGGCCTAGTATCTGAGAGGACATCTGTGACAAAATTATTCTTGAATGTTGAAAAGATGATTATCCATATAGGTACTGACAAAAATATTGAGGAATACTGCTGTCTGTTCTAAGTAGGAGAAAAAGATTGCTTCCTCACTCAGGAGCTTTAAGGGAAAAAGTTGGAAAACAGAAGGTTAAAAATATGTGCCAGTGGCTACTGATTATGTTGAGCAAGGTATTACAAGAAGGAGATGGGCTTAAGAAGTAATCAGCAGATTCAATAATTAAGAAGAAGACAGGAGCCTTAAAGAACAGGACAAAACTACTGCTCCTAGATCCCAACTAGGTACAAAAGGGATTAACAAAAACTTTGAACAAAATGATCAAATGACTCAGGGATAAATAGATTAAGGTTGAAGATTTTACACCTTTTTTTCCTGGTATCTTCAATGTAGACAACATTAGACTGAGAGAAGAAAACTAAGAAATAAAGCAGAATTGAGAACTACGTCTTTAAAAAATCTTAGAATTTTGTTATTGGCATATAAAACTCATTAAGATTAGAAGACAATTAAGTCTTAAATACTTTGGAAACGTATTTCCAAAATACATTTGGAATGTATGATAAACTACAAATCTAGAGGCGGGAGAGTCTTTACGTGAGACTTAAGCTCATTCATGATCCCTGAAGCCGCACTGACAACATAGGTTCAGATTCCTGCTGTTTCTCTTTCCTTACTTGCTGCTCCCTCCATTCTCATACTGGATTCTCCCCTATCTTCCAGCCTGAGTTAGGGCCCAACCTATTCTCTCTACCTTCCCTTCATGAGATTGGTTATGCAATTATATGGTTTTAACTAAAAATAGATTTATGACAAATTTTTAAAAATAGCTAAATCTACAAACTCTTTACTAAGTTCTACAACTGATATTCTAATATTTATTTGACCTTTCCACTTAGCTATGTAATACGCCTTTCAAATTTAAAATGTACCAAAACAAAGGGTGCCTGGGTGGCTCCGTCAGTTAGGTGTCTGTCTTTGGCTCAGGTCATGATTCCAGCATCCTGGGTCCGAGTTCCGCATCAGACTCCCTGCTTAGCGGGGAGCCTGCTTCTCCCTCTCCTCCCTGCTCATGTTCTCTTTTGCTATCTCTGTCTCACTTTCTCAAATAAATAAATAAAATCTTTAAAAAAAATGTACCAAAACAAAACAAATAAAATGTACCAAAACAGAGCTCTTGTTTCTTTTCTCACCACCCGTCCTACCCCTTCCAGCTCGTTGTGCTTCCAGCTTTCCCATCTCGGTAAATAAAACCACAAACAAATCAGATTCTCATTCCAAAAAGAAAAAGAAAAAGAAAATACATACATCCATATATATATATGAATATCTTTTGGGACAACAACCACAGAATCCTATTATTCCCATAGCACCCAAATAAGTCATATAATTTCCCTACATATATGCCCAAGTCACCACTTGAGACTTGAAATAAACTCCTTAGTTTTATAACCTCAGTCTTGACTAAATCTAAAATTTATTCAACTCCTTACTTTTGCTTCCCTTCTCCAGCCTTATCAGCTGGTCTCCCTTCTTTACCTTGATCATAATGTACCACCCTCAAAATAGTACTCTTGCTTCTATAGCTGGACCATTCTCATCCAACAGGGCTCAGGTCATACCACACCTTCTCAAAGAGGCTTCCAGATTACTTTATATAAAATAGCAACATCCCTTCTTTGAAGTTCCATCACTTAATTAATTTCCACCAGCTTTTATTAAAATTTGAATTGTCTTATTATTTATTGCTGGTCTTCACAGACTGAATAGTGATCTACATAGGATCAGTCTCTTGACAGTGTTGTTGACCACTGTGTCCCTAATGCTTTCCTTTGAAAACAAATTGTTAAATGAAATAAGAAATACAATGAAAAGACTGAATATAATCAACTAATATCCCTCATTCTATTATTTTAGAATAAGCCATAAGGTGATGAATAGAAATATTACTCTTTTCTTCCTGATGTAAGTCTACTTATTCTATTATGAAATTTGATAAAATTTAACATTTTTGGAAATTGTAAATTTTTTTAGTATATGAAAACTTAAAAGCCTCTTCTTGGGGACAATACCTCCAAACCAGTAATAACTGATGTTTAGAAATCCATGTTACATCTTTAAGAGATTCTCTGTATCTGATTATATATAAATAGCCATATAGTGTATGTACTTGCTAAAAACTGTGATAACCAATCTACCAGCCAATGACATCAATACAAATATAACCTGTCATGTTAAAAGTGCTCACTATATGAAGAAAAATCTTACTGTATCTAAGGATATATATTAGATTTTTTTATTTCTCATAGGGAGATAGCATTAACTGGGTGGTTGTTAATCTGGGTCTTATTACACCAGATGAGAGATGAGAAAGCAAGGTAATGCCAAGGAATTAAAAAGCAGTGGGACTAGGAGAGCTTATTTGGAGACCAAGGATTCCAGGAAGATGAAACAACTTAAAACCTTCTTTCTCATCACTGTACCTGGTCCACAGTCACATAACAATTGATACCAAAACCCTTGATAACTTCCCAAATGTTTTGCTCAAACATTTAGAATGAATATTTAACAATAATTATTTTACATCTGCAATTTTATTATTTTCCTTATATATAAAAAATCTAGAATTGTTAGAAATATATACTTCTTTTTTAATGAAAAAAAGCAAACGATTTGAAATAATTAAAAAATAAATGGAGAAAGGGAAGAGCATAAATTTAGACTGGAGAACATTCAAGATTGCAAACTAAATCTATTAACCTATAATACGTGTGTTTGTGGTCATTGCTAAAACACTCAGAGCCTGTAGAGTGTACTGATTATGCACAGGGACCCTGGAACTTCACTGCCTGTGCACAGCCTGTAATAAGTTCTAGATATCTCTGTGCCTCACTCAGTTGCCTCATCTTTATTTTATTTTTTTAAAGATTTAAAAAAAAATTATTTATTTTTAAATAAATCATCCATGATCCCGACAGAGAGAGAGAGAGAGAGAGAGAGGGAGAAAGAGAGAGCGCGCACAAGTAGGGTGAGGGGCAGAGGGAGAAGCAAACTCCCTGATAAGCAAGGAAGCCGATGTGGGGGTCAAGCCCAGGACTCCAGGATCATGACCTGAGCTGAAGGCAGATGCTTAACAGACTGAGGCACCCAGGCACCCCAGTTCCCTCATCTTTAAAAGAGACATAAGTTTCTACCTATCTCATAGAATTATTGCAGGAATCAAATGAGTAAACATACATAAAGCATTAGAAACTCATGCTACTCACTCATACTAGTTTAAATCTATACCGAAAGCAGCTTTCCTTAAATGCTTTCTGAGGGATATTATACCTGATTTTCTCCTTGTGATACTGTAAAAAAACAAATACCTAACAAAGTAAGGGCAGAAACTGCATATCAATTTTATCTAGATATCTGCTAAAACAATATATTACCATATTGAGGTTCTGCTTCTTATCTGCAATTTAAAAAATCTGATGGAGAAGTAGAGTCAGTGAATAACATGTTTCTGAATGCCTGCTATACTTGTAAAAAAGTCGAACTATAGTCATATAATAAGTCTATTGTAATCATCAATATAGGATAAAATAGAAAACTTTTGGGCCCTACAAATGACAAAAATTTTTTAAAGTGTTATGGGCCATGGCCTCATGATGTATACAACGTCTTCTAACTAATTAAATGTACTACATAAAGCCAGCTGTTATCATCTAAACTCTAAACATTCCAATGTTAAAGCTGCAGTTTTCCTAAATACTGCTATTGGTAAGAACCACAGAGTGATTTCATAGAAAGAAAGAAAGAAGAAGAGAAGGAAAGAAAAAAGAGAGAGAAAGAGAAGAATAGGGGAAGGGAAGGAAAAAGGGAAAGAGGAAGGAAGATAGGGAAGAAAATTGTCAAATGTCCTTAATAATTCTGATTCAGTGGGTATGCTGTGGTATCCAGAAATGTGTTTTTTCAATAAGCATGCCAGGCAAATACAAAGATCACTATATTATGAGAAAACTGCTTAACTCTTACATTGGGTTATGAAACAGATTTTAAAGGATTATTAACAAATTAATAAACTATAAGGGCTAAAATTCAGTATCTGCCTTTTCTTTTAAAGTAGGATTTATCAAAAAATAGGATTTGTCAAATTGTTTTGCATCTTTAGATATAGATGTTAGACTCTCTTTGACATAATTTTATTTAGGAAAAAAGTTTTAATTAAATATTTTCCTTAGCCTCTTGCTCAAGTAGTTAAGTGATCAAATTATATAAAAATTTCTATTAACTTTATTTCTTTGACTAGTCAATACAAATTCTATTCAATTGGCACAAAAAGATGTAATTTAAGTATATTTGTCATAAGATATGAAAGGTAAAATAAATGTAAGTAAAATAAATATATTTTTGTACAGTGTACCTGTGATTGGCTAAAGAACCTATTTATTTATTTATTAGTTTATTTATTTATTTATTTATTTATTTATTTATTTAAGATTTTATTTATTTATTTGACAGAGAGAGACAGCCAGCGAGAGAGGGAACACAAGCAGGGGGAGTAAGGGAAGACAGGTAGAGGCAGGCTTCTAGCGGAGAAGCCTGATGTGGGGCTCGATCTCAGAATGCCGGGATCACGCCCTAAGCCGAAGGCAGACGCTTAACGACTGCGCCACCCAGGTGCCCCAAGAACCTATTTAATAAATGAAATAAAACAGCATTCATCATTTAATGTGACCTAATAGTTTGCAATTTAGTAATGATAATAAAACCAAAAAAATTCCCCCCAAAATGCTACTGTTTATAAATCACCCAGCTCAAATACAATGATTTGTAGATTAGGGCACTGAGCCTGGGAGATGTGAAGTGTTTTTAATTCCAAAGATTAGGTCCTGAGTCACTATATCATATTGCATATTAACATACCATATTCTTCATATATACTGAGAGTTGCTCAAACAATGAAACTAAATATTATGAAAACCAAAGGATTAAAATTAATCCATAGGTATTGTGTAAAAAAAATATAAAAATAATTTTATATGTTTCAGAATCTTTTTAAGCATGCAAGTGATCACAGAAACACATCATATGGTCATAAAGATTTATAAGCTGTTAAATGAACTTCAGGGCAGATGCAGAGAACATGTAACACCTGGCATAGATAGTATGTCTAACGATAATACAAATCCTTTATGGTACATTAACACCTTCAAAATGAGTAATGTCCTAAGATTAACTCCACAGAAAGTTACAGATGAGGGTCAAAATGAAATGTAATTTCTTGAAACTAAATCAGCAATAGAATTCATCTAACATTCTATCTGTTGCCATTAATATTTTCCAATAAACATAATTTAAGGTATGTCTATGATGAATGATATTTATTTCTTTTAGGTTCTGGGCTATTTTGCTATTTATCTGAATTAGAAATATTATATATTCTATTTCTCATTACGTGCCTAATTAATTCACTGTATTAAAAATTTATCTTACTTTGTTCAGATCAGGTAAGTGAAAACCCTTTAACTTCATTGTGCTCAAAAATTATTTCTTTCTGCTACTTTAAGGGCAAATAACTTATTCATATTACTCAGATCATCAGAAAAGCATAACTTTCCTGTTAACTTTTTTTTGTGAAACTAAGACTTCTCTGAAAGTTTTTCCTTCTTACAAAATATTCAAACTTCATGATGGATAGCTTAGAATAAACTGAGTAATATTTTATTTCATATGTGATTTTTATTGTTCATTGCATTATTATGCAGAGCACTGTAAAGAATGATTCTAGGTAGCCAGATTTCCAAATAACTAATTCTAATCATTTAAAAATATAAATTAATCCTTGGGTTAAAATTTCAATATTTTCCTTTTGAACATTCCCAGAAAGTTATTTATTTTTTTTAATATATATGAATAAATTGGAAAAGACAAAATGAAATTTTGCTAAGTCTAAATGGCAATAATTTATCATAGGAAAAATCACATGATAGTATTTGAACATTGTATAGAATTTGTTATAAGGACTATCAAAAAATCTATCTCCCATTAGTTGTCCCATGGAAGTATTTGGTTCTTTAATTGTTCCATTGAAGTCTATCACAATAACTGATAAGTTAATTATTATAGACGTTAAGGTTTAGTAAAATCTGTGTTCTTGCCTATTCATACAGAATCTATTCTTGTCATTGATTGATTTTAAGTCTGGAATTATTTCTTATTTTAAAGACTTCAGGTTGCAGAACAGAAAATATAAATGAAATCAACTGTTTATGTAGGTAAAGTCTATTACTGGAACACTAATTTTTTTTTAATTTTTTAAAACTTTTTTTTTTTACTATGGTATGAATTTGGTTTTAAATATCTAGTGTATTTTCCTACTTCCTTTCAATTTTACAGTTGCCCATGAGTCCTCTTATGTGAAATGTCCAGGATAGACAAAGCCATAGAGAGAGTAGATTAGCGGTTGCCAAGGCTGGTTTGCAAGAGAGTACAGTACTGCACCTTTATCCATGGGGTACACGTTCCAAGATCCCCAGTGGATGCCTGAAACCATGGACAGTACCAAGCCCTATATATACTGTTATTTCATGTCCATACATACCAATGATAAAGTTTAATTAATAAGTGAAGCACAGCAATAATAGTAAAATATAACAATTGTAGCAATATACTGTATTAAAAGTTATGTGAATGTAATCTTTCTCAAAATAATCATATTTAATTGTATTCACCATTCTTGTGATGACGTGAGATGATGAAGTGCCTATGTAATGAGACAAAGTGAGGTGAATGATACAGTCATTGTGATGCAGTGTTAGGCTACTACTGACTTTTTGACCGTATGTCAGAAGTCATCTGCTTCAGAATCACTGTTCATCTCAGGTAACAAACCACAAAAAGCAAGGTGTGAAGGGTGGGGGGCTACTGTAATGGGAAATGAGTACTAATGTGTATGGAGCTTTTAGGGACAATGATAAAACATTCTAAAGTTAGATCATAATGATGATCACACAAACTCACTAAAAACCACTGAATTGTACACTTTTTTGGGGGGGCAGGAGAGTGTGTATGAGAATAGAGGGGGAGGAGCTGAGGGAGAGGGGGAGAGAGAGTCTTAAGCAGGCTCCACGCCCAGCCCAGAGCCCAGCTTCAGGACCTGAGCTGAAATCAAGAGCCTGATGCTTAACCAACTGAGCCACCTAGGTGCCCCCTGAACTGTACACTTTTAAAAGGTGTATAGTTTGCCATGTCAGTTATATCACAATAAAACTGTTATAAAATAAATCCACATTGGAACTTCTGACATCAGTACTCAGTGATGATGGGAAGTAGATGGACACATGACATGGGGAGTAATTGGATCAGTGCAATATGAAAAATATAATCTGGCAAGAAACATTTCGTGTGGGGAAATGAAGATTTGGAACTGTACAAATTAGTAAGAATGGAAGGAAAACAGTTATGTCATAAACTGACATGATTTTTTTTCCTATGTAGATGGGATGAGTATATGTTGTAATGTAAGACCCAAAGAATGATTTAAAAATATAGTTTGTCTCAGGTGATCTTAGAACAATATTGTAAATTTTATGTACATTAAAATATAAAAGCATATAATCAACCATTTCAATTAAGTATTATTATCTATATAGTAGTCAACTGGAACTTCTTTTGTGGTATCATATAAAATTCTTAATGACAAATGGAGATAGTCATAAATTTCTGTGTGTATAGTCATAAATTTCTCTGTGTATATGTGTGTGTGTGAAAGAGAGAGTGTTTCAGTGTATTTGGAGAGTGGGAAATGGCAAAGTAGTTTGGAAAGAAGGAAGCTCGAGCTTTGCCTGAGGCTCACACATTACTCACCTATTGTAGAAATGAAGCATTCAAGGGTAAAACATTAAATCACTGAATATGACAGAGAGAATTTAATATTGTGGGGGCTCCATAGCTTGACAAAAATTTAAGAATAGAATAAGGTTGGAAACAAGGAAAAAGATCAGATTCACATTCCAATAGGATTCTTCATTCAAATTTTCTCCTTTCAAATAACTTCAAAACTTACTTGCATTTGAAGATCAAGTAGATATTCTCTCCTTGCAAGTTTCTCATGTCAAATCCAGGAGCAAACCTGTGTGACACACTGGCTGAACCAAACTTATTATGAAGCTGTTATGCCCCAGGGATATAATTTTTAGGCAGGAAATTAAATTTATGAACAGAAATTCAGTTGATTTTATTGATTATTTAAAATGTATTCCTTTCTAGAGAATCTGTATTTGTAGATAATCAGGATACAGATATTTATCACCCTATCCCCAAAATTGAATATAGATCTCATAATGATGGTGGACAAAACCAATGAGAAGAAAAATTAAAAACATAGTGATTAAGTATGCTGTAGTTTTTTTATCATTGAAATTAGTTTTGGTATTTGTAGGTAAAAATATAGCAATCAGGTTAGATTGTAATGTAGTTTATAAAATATAACCCAATATCTTGTTGGCCAAAAACACCGGTTTATTTCTTGTTTATACCACATGCCTAAAAAGAGACAGGCAGGTGGCAAAGGAATGGAGGCTAATGGAGGCCCCATTTCCATGCAATTATTCACGAGTGTCTAGACAGGGAGATGTGCACTAGCACTTAAAGTTTTAACAGTATACTGACAGCTATTTCTTATTCTCACTTTTTATTGGCCAATGGAATGGCCATGCTTATCTTAAAAAGAGTTGGGGAAATATAATCCCATTATGTTCCCAGAAGGAAGGGAGCAGAGCTTAGAAGGTAAAGAGCATTAATGAATACTCTTAATAGTTTCTGAGATCAAATTTTAATACACTAAATTGAGACTGAAAATAATTGTTCTTCTTGTAAAAATCTGAGAATTGCAGAATTTGAGGAATGTTTAAAAGTCACTGATAAAAGCTCACCATACCACCAAGACTATGATTAGAGTTAGGATTAGGTTTTCTGATAAGATCCAAGAGTAATTAAAACATCTACCATCTCTCTAATAAAGAAGCATTTTTATCCTATTTCAATTATAAAAAGAAAACATAATAAACATATTTAAATAACAAACTGTATTTCAGTTCTATTAACTGGTATAAGAACAAACTGCTACAAAAAGGAAACCTGGATAAAGTCTATCTCTTTGTTTATGGAGTATTGAGATATGTGATTCGCACAGAGATGGCTCATAGCAAATGCTAAGTAAAAGCTACAACTATAAATAAAACCTTTTAAACAAATTTATTCCTCACCTTATAAGCAATAACTAAGTGCTTTTTCAGGGTATTAATTTTCTATTGTTGCTGTAACAAACTATAAGCTTGGTAACTTAAAACAACACAAAGTTAGTATCTTTCAATTATAGAGGTCAAAACACCTAAAATTCATGTTTTGGCAGGCTATGTTGTGGAAGCCCTAGGACAGAGTTTCTTTTCTTGCCTTTTCCAGACTTTAGAGGCCTCCTGCATCTTTCACTCATAAATCCCTTCCTCCATTTTCAAGGACAGCCACGCAATATCTTCAAATCTCTCTGACCTCTGCTTCTGTCATCCTGCCCCTCTTCAACTCTGACTCTCCTGTCTCCCTCTTATCAGGGTCCTTGTGATGAGGATAACTTGTTGACAACATATTGAATTTCCTTATACTAGTTTTGTTTTTGAATTTTCAAAAAAGTTTACAAATTATTCAATTGAAATGTTTTCTCCAATTATAAAAAAGTTTTGCTAGAATTCTCATTTACGAGGTTATCAATTTTACCAGTCATAACCTTTCATTACAAGTTTTATACAAAGATTTAGATGTACACAGAAGGACTGACTAAATAAAGTTGATAATAATTGAATGTTGTATTTTCTTCTGATAAACCTTTTCATATCATTTTTAACGAGTCTGAAAGGAGATTTTTCTCTCAAAAACAAACAAGAAAAACAAAACTGGATCTAGTAGTTCTTTAGCAGAAATACCCGAGCTTCTCTATTAGCATAAGGGTAAAGAAAAATACTTTAACGGATTAAGTGTCTCAACGATATAGAAAACTGAAGTCAACACTCTGAACAGTGGTTGGAACAAACTGGTAACAAGTGGCCAGTACTAGTCATTGAGGTAATATGTTTTCTGTATAATACTTTTTGTTGTAGCACACTTTATATTATTGCCTTGTTATCTGAGTGGATCATACTTCACACTAATAAAATTAAGGTGATGGACTCAACTTCCACAGATGCTGCAAGAATCACTTCTCCACAGACAGTGATTCTAGTAATCTGAGTATTAAAGAAGTAGAATGGAAAGTAGTTTTGGCATAAAATTATTTTGACTTGAAACTGTAATCTATATTAGCCTTATAGTAGTAGAGTTAGAAATAGGATAAAAATGCATTTAGACCATAGGAGATGCTACGGTGACTTAATTCAGATTGACGGGTGATGGGTTTACGGTTGGTATTACTTTGAAAACAATACAGAATACACAACTCATCCCATCAGGCACTATGCAAAGTGGTAAATGATACAGGAACAAAGAGAAGTTTAAGACATTATTACGTGAATCTCTGAAATTTGTCACTCAGGAAGATGAGAGTAAGGAAGCTAAAGTATTTGGAGAATCATCAAAAATCTCAATGCTTCTGCATAGCCAAAGTATAATATAAATTAAGTCTGAAAATGCAGAAAGAGGTTTGGATCAACTTTAAACAGAAAAGAGTAAGTCTGAATTTTCCAAAAGTGTTGTTTATGGATAATGCATAGGACATGATTTTGTTAAGACATGATTTTAAAATGTAGGAATTTGTTTTGTGTGAATATACATTTTTGGCTATGCACCAACAATCAGTTAAGAATTACATGCATATTTTTCACACAGTTACTGGATTACACTGAGCACCAAAAAGCAACATGAATAAATTAAATTGAAGGATTTCTTCTTGTAAAAATATTGGAAAATTAGTAACCTCCTAAAATTATTGTGTAGTATATACCATCGATTTTTTTCTACATGGGGTTACTTTTAAAAACTTAAATTTTCTAGTATTTGCATCAACTGTTCTTTTGTAAATAGTAAGAGATATTTGTTTTATATTTAAAACACTGAGTTCAATTTATATATTCACATAAATGTATGCATATTGTATTGCGAGACACACCACACAATAACTTCATGAATACTTAATGCTTTTTATTCAGAATGTACATAGATTTTGTAAAGTTCCCCCACTGCTGCATAAACAGTTCATAAAACCAGCATGATCTGACTGTGCAAGTGCTTTTTAAAATTAACTTGATAGTAAATTTTAATTATTTATCCAAGCTGTATTATGAGCTTATATTTTGCTAGTAGTGTTTGATGGCAACATTGTGACTGGGCTTAAATTCTTATACAATATAAGTTATATAAAATAAAATATAGAATATATTTAGATTATTATATCATCATGCTATGATTCTTGGTCCTTACTGCAAATAATTAATAAATGCGTATTGCTAGAGTAATATGTATGGAAAATTTTTCTAATAGTATATGTATACTGACATCACACTGTAAAAAGAAAAAAAAGGGGGGGAAACCACTTAGCACTCTTATAAAAAGGCATCCTGATTGGGCATGATTACTTGAGCTATGCTTTCACTATTTTCTTTTCAGCTTGTTTACCATTAAGCAGGCAATTGGGTTATTTTGTGTGATAGATCTATTTCCTGACACAATGTCTACATCTTGTCAACAGCTCATTGAGTGAAGAAAACTGCATGACATACCAAAGAAGCTCATACACACACACACACACACACACACACACACACACACACACACACACAACTTACATACACATGCAGCTTATAAAACTTAGTGATAAGGGTAACACTTGTACTTCTTCAGCAATAGTAAATGCTACCTAAATAATGACAAATTGCAATAATATGTGTAATGAACAAGGCTGTTACAGTTGACAACAAAGTGATGGCAGTGTTAGAGAAATGTTTCAAGAGAAGAAAATAACTAATTTAAGTGGAATCAAGTATCATAAAATGAGATATACTAGAATTCACAAAATAATACAACTTCAGTTAGTGATAACAATTTCTGGTAATATCTACTTGATAATGGAGTTTATTACACAAGTTCTAATAGAAAGTCCTGCTGAATGCAGTTAAAAGCCATTTAAGCTGAACGGTGATGATTATATGTTATCATGCCTTCTGTTGGAGTTGATGGAAGATTAAAACCCAGGAAACACTGCATTTTCAATGAGAAAACTGACAGGGAGAGAATCCTTAGATATCTGCATTTAGACAGACTGCCCAACATTAAATTTCTGCCACTTATGCCCCATCCCCATTTGAATCCAAACCCTGAAAGCTAAAAAAATGTGTTTACGATTATAGAAATGCAGTAATAGAAGTTTTATGTTATTTCACACATTAGACAATAAATAATCACACTTGCAAATATTTGAAGACAATTTATAATCTTTATCAGCAGCTGATAATTAAAAGTAAATAACTAGATCATTTTTGTTTATTTTATTGCTTGACTAAATTTAATTTAATTTGGTTTTTGGGCTACATATAAAAATCTTAGTTTGAACCTCAAATTGAAAGAGAACATAATTGAAAACCAGTGATTCTTAAACTTTGTTGTACAGTGGAATCACCAGGAGGAGGAAGGAGAGAGGGGTCTCTAAAATCTTGAGGGGCTCCTGGGTGGCTTAGTCAGTTAAGCGTCTGCCTCCGGCTTAGTTCATGATCTCAGGGTCCTGGGATCAAGCCCTGTGTCAGGTTCCCTGCTGAGCAGTCTGCTTTTCTCCCTCGGCCCCTACCCCAACTTGCATGCTCTCTCTCTCAAATAGATAAATCTTTACAAAAAAATATTGATATTTGTTCTTGGCTTTTGCCTGCAGACATACAGACTTAACTGATATGGGCTATGACCTTGTCATCCATAGTTTTAGAAGTTCATTATATGATTTCAGTATTTAGTACCGTTTGGGAAGCTAAAGCCCTATTCCTTTGCAAAGACTGGTTTTGGAGCACCCAAAAGGAATTGAAAATTGAGAACAACACTGAAACATTCTGATATTACTATCAAACTGTACCTTAATGATCACTATCCCTTCTGAAACCCCATAACTATATTACCAGTGATGGGAGAGGCTTAAAATAATGATTTAAGCTCTGTTCATGACCTCAATCTAACAAAACCTCATATTTGGCCTTGACTATCTAGATCAAACCCAAATTAAGCTGCTACATGTAGTACATTACGTTCTAGCCAAAACTCAATGATTGTTGATCCTAGTTCAGAGTAGTGATCAGGGAGTAGCAACCTGCACTGGGGAGCGGGCTTGACTCACAGACCGGCACCCGCTGGAAAGCAGATTGAGACCGTGAGCCCGGGAATGCGCACGCAACCAGACTGAAAATTGGAGCTCCGGAGCGCGCATGAACCATACTGAAACAATGAGCTTGGGAGCACGCACGGGAACTAGGGCGGCTGGCAGTGTTAGAAGCACAAAGGACAGAGACATGCCAGCCCTGGAAGCAAGGGCTGGGAGAGTGGCTGTGGGGCGCACAACCTGGGATGCTGCAGGGTTTTTAGCAGGACCAACAGAAAGAGAGTTAAGTGGCCAGAAGAGCTCAGTGGAGAGCAGACTGTGATCTCTCTGTTCTGAGACGGAGGCTAGGATATGGCCACTGCTGCTCTGACTCTCAGAAGAGTCACAGAAAACCACCAGGGAAAGCCACCAGAGAACAAAAGCCCGGAAACAACGGTTCACATTGTGCCCATCCCCCCTCCCCCTCACGGGGGACAGGGCAACTCTACCCAAACAGGGTTGCCTGAGTATCAGCGCGGCAGGCCCCTCCCCCAGAAGGCAGGCTGAAAAATCAAGAAACCCACATCCCTAAGGTCCCTATAAAATAAGTGCACATTGCTTAGGTCCTGGTCTATAATTTGGGCTCTGTACATCCCTGCAACCTCTCCTCATCAGAATGACGAGGAGGAGAAATCCCCCTCAACAAAGAAAAGATACAGAGTCTGTGGCCTCTGCCACAGAACTAATGGATATGGATATAAACAAATTGGAAGAAATGGAGTTCAGAGTAACAATGGTCAAGATGATGTGTAGGCTTGAAAAAAATATAAACGAAAATATTAACAAGAATATAGAATCTTATCCAAGGGTGGAAATGAGAGCGAGTCTGGCAGAAATTGAAATGCTATGAATCAAATGCAGTCTAAATTAGATGCTCTGACGGCCAGGGTAAATGAGGCAGAAGAACGAATTAGTGAATTGGAATATGGGATGGTAGAAGAGAAGGAAAAAACGTAAACCTGGCTCAAAAAAATCCAATCTCAAGAATGTAGATTACAGGAGATTACTGACTCAATGAAACGTTCCAATGTCAGAATCATGGGCATCCCCAAGGGGGTAGAGAAAGAGAGAGGTGTAGAAGAGATATCCGAACAAATTGTAGCTGAGAACTTCCCTAATCTAGCAAAGGAAACAAGCATTCATGTCCAAGAAGCAGAGAGGACCCCTCCCAAGATCAATGAGAACAGACCTACATCAAGTCACATCATAGTGCAATTTGCAAATATTAGATTCAAGGATACAGCCTTGAAAGCGGCCAGGGGGAAGAGAATCCTCATGTACAGAGGGAGGAACATCAGAATAACATCAGACCTGTCTACAGAAACCTGGCAAGCCAGGAAAGGTTGGCAAGGTATTTTCAGAGCTCTAACTGAGAAGAACATGCAGCCAAGGATCCTTTATCCAGCAAGGCTGTCATTCAGAATTGATGGAGAGACAAGGACCTTCCAAGACCGGCAGAAACTGAAAGAATATGTGACCACCAAACCAGCCTTACAAGAAATATTAAGGGGGGTTCTATAAAAGTAAAAAGGCCCCAAGAATGATACAGAACATAAATTTATACTCTATAGAAACAAAGACTTCACAGGCAACAAGACATCATTAAAATCACATCTCTCAATAATCACTCTCAATGTGAAAGGCCTAAATGCTCCCATAAATGCCACAGGGTTGCAGATTAGATAAAAAGACATGACCCATCCATTTACTGTCTGCAAGAGACTCATTTTGAACCTAAAGATACATCCAGACTGAAAGTGAAGGGATGGAAAACCATTTTTCATGCCAATGGACCTCAGAAGAAAGCTGGGGTAGCAATTCTCATATCAGACAGATTAGATTTTATTGGTCTCCAAAAATTGCTCTAACTACAGTTAGAGATACAGAAGGACACTATATTATTCTTAAAGGATATATCCAACAAGTGGACATGACAATTATAAATATCTATGCCCCCAACAGGGGAGCAGCTAGATACACAAGCCAACTCTTAACCAGAATAAAGAGACATATAGATAATAATACATTAATAGTAGGGGACCTCAACACTCCACTCTCAGCAATAGACAGATCACCTAAGCAGAAAATCAACAAAGAAACAAGAGCTTTGCATGACATACTGGACCAGATGGACCTCATAAATATATACAGAACACTACACCCCAGAACAACAGAATACTCATTCTTTTTGAATGCACATGGAATGTTCTCCAGAATAGATCATATACTGGGTCACAAAACAGGTCTCAACCGATATCAAAAGACTGAGATTATTCCCTGCATATTCTCAGACCACAATGCTTTGAAACTGGAACTCAATCAGAAGGAAAAATTTGGAAGAAACTCAAACACGTGGAAACTAAGAACCATCCTGCTCAAGAATGATTGCATAAACCAGCTAATTAAAAAGGAGATTAAGCAATTTTTGGAGACCAATGAAAATGAAAACACATTGGTCCAAAACCTATGGGACACTGCAAAGGCAGTCCTAAGGGGAAAATACATAGCCATCCAAGCCTCACTCAAAAGAATAGAAAAATCAAAAATGCAGTTTTTATATTCTCACCTCAAGAACCTGGAGCTGGAACAGAAGAACAGGCATAAGCCATGCACGAGAAGGCAGGTGATCAAGATTAGAGCAGAGATCAATGAAGTAGAAACCAGGAGCACAATAGAGCAGATCAACAGAACTAGAAGCTGGTTCTTTGAAAGAATAAATAAGATCAATAAGCCACTGGCTAGAGTTATTCAAAAGAATAGAGAAAGGACCCAAATTAATAAAATTATGAATGAAAGGGGAGAGATCACGACCAACACCAATGAAATAGGAAGGATCATTAGAAACTTTTATCAACAACTTTAGGTCAATAAATTAAACAACCTGGGAGAAATGGATGCCTTCCTAGAAACCTATAAACTACCAAGACTGAAACAGGAAGAAATTGATTATTTAAACAGATCGATTAATTATGAAGAGATTTAAGCAGTGATCAAAATCCTCCCAAAAACAAGAGTCCAGAGCCTGACGGATTCACCGGGGAATTGTACCAAACATTCAAAGAAGAAATAATACCTATTCTCCTGAAGCTGTTTCAAAAAATAGAAGAGAAGGAAAACTACCAAACTCATTCTATGAGGCCAGTATTACCTTGATTCCCAAACCAAGCAAAGACCCCATCAAAAAGGAAAAATACAGACCGATATCCCTGATGAATATGGATGCCAAAATTCTCAACAAGATCTTAGCTAATAGGATCCAACAGTACATTAAAAGGATTATCCATCATGACCAAGTGGGATTCATCCCTGGGATGCAAGGGTGGTTCAACATTCGCAAATCTATCAGTATAATACATCATATCAACAATAAAGAGTCAAGAACCATATGATCCTCTCAATAGATGCAGAAAAAGTATTTGACAAAATACAGCATCCTTTCCTGATTAAAACCCTTCAGAGTGCAGGGATAGAAGGTACATTCCTCAATCTCATAAAAACCATCTATGAAAAGCCTACAGCAAATATCATTCTCAATGGGGAAAAGCTGGAAGCCTTTCCCTTAAGATCAGGAACATGACAAGGATGCCCACTCTCGCCACTAGTATTCAACATAGTACTAGAAGTCCTTGCAACAGCAATCAGACAACAAAAAGGAATAAAAGGTATCCAAATTGGCAAAGAAGAAGTCAAACTGTCTCTCTTCGCAGATGAGATGATACTCTATATGGAAAACCCAAAAGAATCCACTCCCAAACTACTAGAAGTTATAGAGCAATTCAGTAATGTGGCAGGATACAAAATCAATGCTCAGAAATTAGTTGCATTTCCATACACAAACAATGAGACTGAAGAAAGAGAAATTAGGGAATCCATTCCATCTATAATAGCACCAAAAATCATACGATACCTCAGAATTAACTTAACCAGAGAGGTAAAGGATCTATATTCTAGAAAGTATAGATCACTCTTGAAAGACATTGAAGAAGACACAAAAAGATGGAAAAATATTCCAGGTTCATGGATCAGAAGAATAAACATAGTTAAAATGTCTATGCTACCCAGAGCAATCTACACTTTCAATGCCATCCTGATCAATATACCAATGACATTTTTCAAAGAGCTGGAACAAACAGCCCTTAAATTTGTGTGGAACCAGAAAAGGCCCCGAATCGCCAAGGAACTGTTGAAAAGGAAAAACAAAGCTGGGGCATCACGTTGCTGGATTTCAAGCTATACTACAAAGCTGTGATCACAAAGACAGCATGGTACTGGCACAAAAACAGACACACAGACCAATGGAACATAAAAGAGAACCCAGAAATGGACCCTCGGCTCTACGGGCAACTAATCTTTGACGAAGCAGGAAAAAATATCCAGTGGAAAAAAGACAGTCTCTTCAATCAATGGTGCTGGGAAAATTGGACAGCTATATGCAAAAGAATGAAACTGGACCACTCTCTCACACCATACAGAAAGATAAACTCTAACTGGATGAAAGACCTCAATGTGAGACAGAAATCCATCAAAATCCTAGAGGAGAACATAGGCTGCAACCTCTCTGACATCGGCCACAGCAACTGTTTTCATGACACATCTCCAAAGGCAAGAGAAACAAAAGATAAAATGAACTTTGGGACTTCATCAAGATAAAACGCTTCTGCACAGCCAAGGAAACAGTCAAAAAAACTAAGAGGCAGCCCACGGAATGGGAGAAGATATTTGCAAATGACACTACAGATAAAAGACTAGTATCCAAGATCTACAAAGAACTTCTCAAACTCAATACATGAGAAACAAATAATCAAATCAAAAAATGGGCAGAAGATATGACCAGACAGTTTTCCAATGAAGACATATAAATGGCTAACAGACACATGAAAAAATGTTCAAAATCATTAGCCATCAGGGAAATTCAAATCAAAACCACACTGAGATACCACCGTATGCCAGTTAGAATGGCAAAAATGGACAAGGCAAGAAACAACAATTGTTAGAGAGGATGTGGAGACAGGGGATCCCTCTTACACTGTTGGTGAGAATGCAAGTTGGTTCAGCCACTTTGGAAAACAGTGTGGAGGTCCCTTAAAAAGTTAAAAATTGAGCTACCCTATGATCCAGCAAATGCATTACTGGGTATTTACTCTAAAGATACAGACATAGTGAAGAGAAGAGCCATATGCACCCCAATGTTCACAGCAGCATTGTCCACAATAGCTAAATTGTGGAAGGAGCCGAGATGCCCTTCAGCAGATGACTGGATTAAGAAGATGTGGTCCATATATACAATGGAATATTACTCAGCCATCAGAAAGAACGATTACCCAACATTTACAGCAACATGGAACCGACTGGAGGAGATTATGCTAAGTGAAATAAGTCAAACAGAGAAAGACAATTATCATATGGTTTCACTCAATTACGGAACGTAAGAAATAGCAGGAAGATCGGTAGGAGAAGGAAGGGAAGAATGAAGGGGGTTAAATAGAAGGGGAAATAACTATGAAAGACTATGCACTCTGGGAAACAAACTGAAGGCTTCAGAGGGTAGGGGGGCAGGGGATTGGGATAGGCCGGTGATGGGTATTAAGGAGGGCACATAATGCAGGGAGCACTGGGTGTTATACGCAAATAATGAATCATGGAACACTACATCAAAAACTAAGGATGTACTGTATGGTGACTAACATAACATAATAAAAATTATTATTGGAAAAAACCATAATAAAAAATTATTATTAAAAAAAAAAACCAAAGAAACAAAGTAATGACCAGGAGCAGACATGATGGAAAGACAGAAACTAATAATCCTTATAAAAATAGTAATAATAATCCTTGATCACACTGCTGTGTGGTTTCCTTCTTACATTGTTCTCATAGCAACATCATGTATTAGAACTAAATTCCCCAGTATTTGATAGATAAAAAATGGATATTTTGGAGAGTTAACTATCTTCAAAGTGTGGGTTTAGGCATGAATAAAAACATTCTGACTCAAAAGCCTTTGATCTTTTTAACTTGTGGATTTTCATTTTAGTTCCTTCTAGAATGTAATAAATCATAAAAGTGATTGAGATGTAGAATTAAAAGAACAATTTGGATCATAGTGCCATAAACCATAGGATAGATGGGTCTCTTATTGTAGTCAAAGATGTGGAGGAGAAAAAACATATATGTGAATGGATCTGATTAACACAAAGTCTTGACACTGCCCTTAATAACTCAACATCCAAATTAATGCAATTGCTTGAAACTAATGTAACTGAAATCTTGTGGGGTAAACAAATCAACATATATAATATATATTTATATATATTAATAATATATAATAATGTTTTATATTATATATATTATATATATTATATATTAATATATAATATATATATTATGATGGGGAGTCTATTTGCATTTACTATATTATATTATATATTATACTATATAATATCATATATATATATTATGATGGGGAGTCTATTTTCATTTACTAAATACCCTGTAATTTCCTATATGATACAATTCAAGTTTCATCTTAAAAGCTCAATGAAAGCCCTTAACACTCTGACCCTAACTTACCTTACAAAATATATTTGGACTGTGTGGCATGTCTCTTAAAAAACTATGAACCTGCATATCTCTGCTCATAATAACTTCTCTGTTCATATTTTCTAATGCTCCCTCCCCATCTCAGCTTAGAAATATAACGTTCCTTTTTTCTAAATGTAAATGTTACTTCAGCAAATTCTTCCAGGTCAAGACAGAAGTAAGCATTGCCCTCTTCAACCTTCATCCATCCCCTTGAAGCTCTTCCCTTAAGTAAATGGGAGCATTAGCAACTTTTTGAGCACAGAACCTTGAAAGAAAAAAGACTGCCTTGAAATCCTAGCTGGACAATTTATTAGGTACTTGATTTTGGCTACATTGCTTCAACTAAATACATTGTACTTTCCCCATAGAAAATTAGGAGTTAGTATTTTATAAAGATGTTGGAAAAAATAAATAAGATAAGGCATATAAAGTACACATTCCATTATGCATATCAGCCTCAGTTTAATATATATTTTTTAGCCTTACAGTAAAGTCAACTTTTGAGATTTACCTTTACTATATACATTCTATTAGACATAAAATTATAAATAAAATATATGAATGTACTTAAAACATTTCTGAATCTATATTTTCAATTTGTTTCATTTGTTGGAAGAAATAAATTCCATAGTATTAGCATTTCTTTCAATCACCAAGATGTGATCTGTTTTCCAATATTGAGAGATTTTCTAACAAGTTCATATTCATATTCTATTACCTTTCATTTATGTACACACACACACACAAATCCTGCTGTCCTTTCCAAGTTTGGCAACATTGCTAAACTAAAGCAACTCCTGTGCTTATGGACCAAATTCAAATTCCCTATTTTACTGACTGCTTAATTCCTGCAAAATTAAGCCACCTGCTTACTTAGTACAACATTACATTAACTCATTTTGATTATACTGCAGACTGCAAGTGCCAATGTAAATAGTGACTAGGCACATCTCCAAAATATTTTCTAGCAGCATATTCTGTGCTCTGTGGACACTTTTAACTGACCTACGTGTTGATAGTCATTCAATAGGCAGTAAAAATGTTAGCATAAAATAAATACTCAAAAAAGAGGGAAAGCAACAAACACAAGTTATCCAGCAATAATAAGGAAATTTATATGGAAGCTGGAATTCAGTATGTGGAATCATACCATCACACTCCCCAAGGACAAAAATAAAAATGCATCACAAAATGATCTCCACTTGTAGTTATGTACTTCTTCTTTGATCAACTTGATTAGAACAATACATAATCAGAGGTTACACACACATACAAGCACAAATTCAATAATCCTGGATTTTCATGACCTAAATTCATCAACATATTGCCAAATTATCTCATTTCTTCTAGCTGTTAGAAATTATGTACCCCACATACAGAATGTACTTCTTGACTGACTTACATTTCAAGAAATTTTAGGAACTATCTATATTATATTCCTTCAAATTTCCCCTCACTCTCTCTAAATTGCCTTTAACAGTTTAAAGATATCATCTTATATACACATATATAAAATGTATACATCATAAATACATGCCTGCATACATATATAGATCTTTTTGTATACACACATATACATACATGTATATGTCATATATGGATACATATATGTATGTGTGTATATCTGTGTGTGTGTGTATCATTATCTGTGAAAATGGCAGAGTAGGAAGCACCAGGAATGTGTCTCCCTACTGAGATAACATTGCAATGGCAGAACCTGCCTGATGTAACTATATTAGAACCTGAGTTTACTGAAGGCTTACAATTTCCAAATGAAGGCTTATATGGTAAACTGAAGTTAATTTCAGTCAATTTCAGCTCTTAGCACAGTAGCACCTACCCATCTCGAACCCCTCTGGCCATAGCAGCAGCTCAGCATGTTCCAGAAGTGGCTTGGCCACATAGCTTGTGGGAGCCAGGGTGGGCAAAAAAGACCCTGTCCTCCAAATATCAAGTATCTCTGCTGTGACTGCTGATTACTGCTTCTGATCTCAAAGAAGTAGAGAAATGTTATCAAAATTAAGAAAAAAGAAAGAGGGAAGGAAGGAAGGAAGGAAGGAAGGAAGGAAGGAAGGAAGGAAGGAAGGAAGGAAAAGGGAAAGAAGGAAATAAAGAAATGGTTGTTAAATACTGACTGAAGATATACCTTATTATCAAATATACTAAAGCATACAGTGTAGAAAACATTTATGCAAAATCTAAAGGACAATACCAAGCAAACAAAGAAATGTACTATTGTGAGCAAACATTCTATTCAACAATTAATACTATGTGGTTCAGCTTCCTCTCATTATCTGTAGAATTGATTCCATACTTTATTCGGACACTCCTCACATATTTCAAATCACACTTATCACTGTTTTGTTAGACAATTTCCTTTCCCACATAAATTTCCTTGTTTATTCACTTTCTCTCTTCTAAAATGTTTTACATCTTAAGTATAATGTTTTCCACAGCTTAAGTACAAATACCTTCTTTAGTCCTCCTGTTACAAAAAGCCCCGTAATAAACTCATATTAATTTCCATGTTTTAGAATTTTATTTTTTATTTGAAAAAGAGAGCGCATGACAGAGGATGAGGATGGGGGGAGGGGCAGAGGGAGAAGGAGAAGCAGACTCTCCAGGGAAGCAGACTCCCCACTGAGCAGGGGGTCTGATGTGGGGCTCTATTCCAGGACCTTGAGAACATGACCTGAGCCAAAGGCAGACACTTAACCAACTAAGCCACCCAGGCACCCCTTGTTTCCATTTTTTAATTATGGTAGAATTACATAATATCCACCATTTTAACCATTTATAAGTATATAATTTAGTAACATCAAGCACATGAACAATGTTGTGTGACCATTACCATTATCTTCTTCAATAATTTTTTTATCATCCTAAATAAAAACTCTGTATCCTTTAAGCATTAACTTATTATTCCCCTTTCCATTTAGCCCATAGTAACTTCTATTCTACTTTTTGTATTTATGAATTTGACCACTCTAAGAATCCCCTACAAGGAAAATCATACAATGTTTATCTTTTTGTGACTGACTTCACTTATTTTAAGTCTTCGAGGTTTATCCGTATTGTAACATGTGTCAGAATTTCCTTCATTTTTAAGCCTGAATAATATTCCATTGAGAGTACATACCACATCTTGTTTATCCATTCATCATTCAGTGGACACTTGGATTGCTTCCCTTCCACTTTTTCACTTTGTGAATAATGTTGTTATGATTACAGTTATAGAAGTATCTGTGTGAGTCCCTGTTTTCAATTTTGGGGTATATGCCCCAAAGTGGTATTAACAGATCAAATGACTAATTATATTTTAATTTTTTGAGGACCATCATACTGTTTTCCACAATTTGCATCATTTTATAGTCCCACTAGTAACAGTGCATGAGGGTTCCAATTTTCTACACCTTTACCACAGTTGTTAGTTTTTTTTTTTTTTAAATAATAGTCATCCTAGTGAGTATAAAGTGGTATCTCACTGTGGCTTGATTTGTATTTCCCTAATGATTAGTGATGTTGAGCATTTTCTGTCATGACCATTCACATACATTATTTTGATAAATGTCTACTCAGTCATTGCCAATTTTTAAAAAATTGTGGCAAAGAATATATAATATTTCTCACCTTACCCCCTTCTAAATGTATAGCTTAGTAATGTTAAGTATATTCACATTAGCCCCTGGTGTGATTCCATTCTGCATGGCTGTTCTGTGGAATAGTAGTCATTTGTCTCCATCCACCTTCTCTCCCACCCAAGTGTGGAAGATTTGATGGACATGGACATGAGCCCCCAGAGGCCCCAGAACTATCTTTTTGGTTGTGAACTAAAGGCTGACAAAGATTGTCACTAAGGTGGATAATGATGAAAATGAGCACCAGTTATTTTTAAGAACAGTCAGTTTAGGAGCCGGTGCAAAGGATGAATTGCACATTGTTGAAGCAGAGGCAATTAAAGTCACACTGGCAACTCTGAAAATGTCTGTACAGCCAACGGTTTCCCTTGGGGGCTTTGAAATAACACCACCTGTGGTCTTACAGTTGAGATGTGGTTCAGGGCCTGTGCATATTAGTGGACAGCACTTAGTAGCCCTGGAAGAAGATGCAGAGTCGGAAGAGGAAGAGGAAGAGGATGTGAAACTCCTTAGTATACCCAGAAAGAGTTCTGTCCCTGGAAGTGGTAGCAAGGTTCCACAGAAAAAAGTAAAACTTGCTGCTGATGAAGATGATAATGATGAGGAAGCTGAAGAAAAGGCTCCAGTAAAGAAATCTATAGGAGATAATCCAGCCAAAAATGCACAAAAATCAAACCAGAATGGAAAAGACTCAAAACCGTCAATAAGAAGATCAAAAACATCAAGAATATTTCAAAAAATAGGAAAAGACTTCCAAAACACCAAAAGGACCTAGTTCTGTAGAAGACATTAAGGCAAAAATGCAAGCAAGAACAGAAAAAGGTGGTTCTCTTCCCATAGTGGAAGCCAAGTTCATCAATTATCTGAATAATTGCTTCCAGATGACTGACCGAGAGGCTATTGAAGATCTCTGGCAGTGGAGGAAGTCTCTTAAAGAAAATAGTTTAAACAGTTTGTTAACATTTTCAGTCTTATTTCATTTCTGTAACAGTTGGTATCTGGCTATCCTTTTTATAATGCAGAGTGGAACTTTCCCCACCGTGTCTGTAAATGTTGTCCAGGTTCCATTACCAAGAATGTGTTGTCCAAAATACCTGTTTAGTTTTTAAAGATGGAACACCACGCTTTGCTTGGTTTTAAGTATGCATGGAATGTTATGATAGGATATAGTAGTGGTCAGACAAATGGAAATGGTGGGGAGACAAAAATACACATGTGAAATAAACTCAGTATTTTAATAAGGTAAAAAGAAAATATATTCACATTAGTGTGCAACAGATTTCCAGAACCTTTTCATTTGCAACACTGAATCTATAACCACAAAATACTAACTACCCTTTTCCATATCCCTATCCCTTGGCAACCAACTTTCTACTTGATGTTTCTTTTTTTTTTTTTTTTTTAAGATTTTATTTATTTGTCAGAGAGAGAGCATGCGTGAGAGAGAGCACATGCAGGGGGAGCAGCAGGCAGAGGGAGAAGCAGACTCCCCACTGAGCAGGGGGCCCAATGCAGGACTCGATCCCAGGACCCCGGAATTATGACCTGAGCCCAAGCAGACGCTTAACCAACTGAAGCACCCAGGCATTCCCTACTTTATGTTTATGATTTTTTTTCTATTTTAGACACTTATGAGAAAAATGATATGGTTCTCTATCCTTTTGTGATTAACTTATCTTACTTAACTGAATAATATCTTAAGGATCATCAATGTTGTAGTATGTTACAGGATTTCCTTCTTTTTTAAGGCTTCATAATATTCCTGTGTGTGTTTGTGTGTGTGTGTACACATATATATACCACATATTTTCTTTTTTTAATATTTTAATTAATTAATTAATTAATTGGAAAGGGAGAGAGAGAGAGGAGCAGAGGAAGAAGGACAAGCAGACTCTGTGCCCAGCACGGAGCCTGACACAGGGCTCAATTTCATGACTCTGAGATCTTGACCTAGCCAAAATCAAAAGTTGGACCCTTAACTGACTGAGCCATTCAGGTGCCCCTTACATTTTCTTTATCCATTCATCTGTTAATGAATATTTGGGTTGCTTCTACCCTTTGGATATTGTGGATAATACTACAATGAACATAAGTATGCAGATACTCCTCAAGATCCTGCTTTGAATTCTTTATATATCCAGAAGTAGGATTGCTGGATCATATAGTTATTCTATTATTTTTAAAAAATTGTTGAGGAAACTTCATACTGTTTTCCATAATGGCTTTAACATTTTACATTCCCATCAACAGTGCACAAGGGTTCCTATGTCTCTGTATTTTCACCAACACTTACTAATTTCTGTCCTTTTGATAACAGCTTTCCAATGGGTGTGAGGTAATTATCAGTAATGTTGGTGATATTAGTAACGTCAAGCCTCTTTTCATGTGCTTAAAGATCACTTGTGTATCTTTTTTGGAGAAATAAGTATTCAAGTTGTATGCCTATTTTTTAAGTGAGTTAATTTGTTGTTGTTGTTGAGTTGTAGAAGTTCCTTATATATTCTATATATTAATCCCTTATCAGATAAATAAGATTGACAATTATTTTTTCCCATCTGTAAGTTGCCTTTTCATTCTGTTGTTTCCTTTAATACACAGGAGTTTTAAAGTTTGCTGTAGGCCCACTTTTTAAAAAGTTTGTTGCCTGTGCTTTTGGTGTCATATTCAAGAAATCACTGGCAAATCAAATGTCCTGAAATTTTTCCCTAGATTTTCTTATAGGAGTTTTATAGTTTTAGTCTTACATCTTTGATCCATTTTGAGTTAATTTTTGTGCATGGTATTAGCTAAGGGTCCTAATTCATCCTTCTGCATAGGGATATCTGTTTTTCCCAGCACCCTTTGTTGAAGAGATGATTCTTTCCCCCATTGAATCATCTTGACACCCTTTTCAAAAATCATTTGTTCTTATATGCAAAGGTTCATTTCTGGACTTTCTTTTCTGTTTCAATAGTTCTATATATCTGCCTTTATGCTAATAAAACATAATCTTAATTGCTTTTGCTTTGTAATGTGTTTTGAAACCAGTTAATATAAATCCTCCAGCTTTGTTCTATTCAAGTTTGTTATGGCTATTCAGAGTCCCTTGACATTCCATATTATAGGATGTTTTACTCTTTTTCCACAAAAAAGAAATTGCCATTGGGATTTTGTTAGGGATTACAGAGAATCTTTGGATCCCTTCCATTAGTATAGACATTTTAAGACTTTAAGTGTTCCAATATACAAACATGGAATGTCTTTCATTTCAGCTATGAAGAATCAGTGAACTCTCACATTCTTTGCTGTCTGATTTCATACAGGAAGGACATTCTCTCCTCAGTCTTGTCAATATTGTTTCAGTGCTTCTGAGTATCTTACCTCTCCATATAATTGTGAATTAAAAATAAATAAAAATAAACTTGAGAATTAGTCAATATCCACACAATAACTTTATGGAATTTTGATTGGGTTTCACTGAATCTATAGATAAAGTTGAGAAGAATTGAGATCTTAACAATATTGAATCTTTCCATCCATGAAAATCTCTTAATTTATTTATATTCTTTGATCTCCCTCATCATAGTTTTTATTTTCCTCATTTAGATTTTGTACATATTTTGTTGGTTTTATACCTATGTATTTCCTTTATTTTGGTGCTAACGTAATTTGTATTATGTTTTTAAATTCAAATTCTAATTGTTCAATTGTTCAATGCTTGTTTTAAAACTTGTTATAAAAACCCAACCTTAGTTTAACATTGTATTATCCAAACTAAATAGAATTCTTAATTCCACAGGTTTTTTTTGTTGATTCATTGAGATTTTCTACCTAATCACGTTATCTGTGTACATAAACAGTTTTCTTTTTCCCCTCCTTATTTGTATACCTTTCATTTTATTTTCATGTCTTACGGCATTAGCTAGAACATCCAACACACAAAGTCTGCCTCTAAGAATTCGTCAGTTACTATGTAAATGGTCTATCAAGGTTACTGGATTCAGCAGCTTCTGCTTTAGAAGAGCTCATCTCTCTCTCTCTTTCTCTTTCTCCTGTTCCCAAATTTTCAGAGTGGTAGTTTCTTCTGTGACCAAGAGCCTAATGTCCCCTGAGCTTGACTAAATTTTAGACAGATTTCTTCCTGATTATAGATTCCTGAACTCCCTTTCCTTGAACTATTTACTTTAGAATATTCACAACTGCCAATTCTTGTTTTGTCCCTTTGTAATTACCGTAAATCCTCTTCCAAACTCTTGCATATTTTATGACCCAGTAATGTCCTTCTTAAAGACCTGGGAATCATCTCTTTGAAATATAAATATCAAAAGAGGTCGGACGCTATCTCTCATTTTCTGAAGAAGGGTACAGAGTATAACTTTGATGGCTGTCAAACAGCAAACTCAGAATGCCTGATTACACAGAAAAATATTGGCACTCAGAATAATTTAATGTGCCCACCATATCCCACTGATTAACCTCTTCTAGTACTTTTACTCTATGAATAATATCCTTCAGGTTTTTCACTTGCTCACCCTAGTACTTAAAAATTCTGCTTTCTGTTTCAGTGGAGTTGAATTTAGTCTCTCTCCCCTACTGCAATAATTTTAAAGAAAGTCTTCCTTGCTTGTTTAATTCTGCACAGAATTTTTGTTTTGACACCTTTGACCTCAATATTCCAACAAATCTAAGAAAAATCACTGGTTTTCAACTGTTCAGCTTTCTTTTGTTGTTGTGAAGGCAGAACTTATGACTTGCAAACTTTTCAAATGTTGGAATACGAAGAGGAAGTCTAGATAGACTAATCCTTAATTTCAAACTTCCTAAGCAGCAAGGAACTGAGGGAATGATTTGTGTGTCTTTCTTCAACTGAGGGAATGATTTGTGTGTCTTTCTTAGTATACTCAAGTAGTAATGTGACCAGAAGAGATTCTAGGAAATATATTTGAGTCCTGGGAATTCTCTGGATCATCTTCTGTTAAACCCTAATAGATTTTGCATCAATAAAGCAAATGGAGACTGATATTATTATAAATTTGACCTAATTTGTATTTTCAGATTAATGAAACCCATAGAATGTTAACACTTTTAGTTCATATTTTATTTTTGTATTTTCTCGCATTTTATCAAACATGGTGAATGGGCCAACACTTGTTGCCTTTGCTATCTACTTACATGCCTTAAATAGTTAATTGGATTGACTCAATCAGTTAGTTCATAGTTCACTGATGTTTATAACTTCTATTAAAACACAAAGATATCCTAAAATATGAATTTCTGGAAATGAATATTATTTAATAGCAAAACTTTAATATTTAGATTAATACTGACAATTAAAATTACATTTACTTATTCATATTGGCCTCAAATTCTATTTTATAGTATAATTTTTGTTGCGTCACTAATTATACCACAGACTCATATTTTAATTGAATTTAACAGCTATTTCTGTAAGATTTTTAGTTCAACAAATAAGAAAACCAGTATCACATGAAAAATTACATATTTAATATGTTTTAGTATTATTTACATAAAGAGCTCTAGAATAGTTAAAATGGCAATTGAAGTAATTTTTTTGATTTATATATAAATTTAAAGAACATTTTGGAAACTTTATTTGGACTACTTTAAAATATATGACTTCTTTTTGGTAGAATGGTGAGTCACATTTCTTTTGAATTTTCAGATATTTTTAACGTATTTCAAAGGGATATAACATAATCATCTCCAAAATTTGTATATATTTAATAGTCATCCGTTTAGCAGAATTTTTAAGTAGTCTCTAATGCAGCTACAATCTAACAAAAATAAAGTATGTGGAACTTAGTAAGTAAAGGCAGCATATTCACCCTCATTCCGGAATAATTATAATAGGAAGATCTTTGTCTTTGATTTATTAATCTGTGCAGTTTGAACAATTTCATGTTAACTTCAACAAAATTCTGGCCCTGAAAATTAGCTGAAAGAAATTTAGATAATCATGACAAAATCTTGACTTTTCCATTGGGACTAAACCAGATAATGTAACAAAATTCTATCAATATCAGATTTTCTTTACACCCCTCAATGCCTTTGACCAATAAGTAAATATGTATTTAAATAAACTTTTGTCTCAACTACATTTTGGGGTTAGTTAAGTGGTAAAGTAATCTCAAAACACTTCATAAATATGACTAAATTTACAGAGAAACTTTCTGAAATTTATACTCCATATCACTTCTTAATGGAGGTAATTTTTGCATCTATGTGATACCCTTACATCTGTCTCCCTATCTTTCATAAAAAGTGTGCCTTTAACTGGGGAACCTATTATTCATATTGAAGGCTAATAATCAGTTCCTTATTTCTGAATGACAGTAACTGTATTTTTTTATAAAGCTGAAATAAATTGTGACCTACTTCTTTTAACAGACTCTGCGGCATGAATATTGCATTCATCTATAGGAGAGCAAGTTTCAAAATTTTCTCTATTTTACATCTTCCAACAAATAAATCTGTATTCTATGATAAATGTTTATCTTTGACCTATATATTAATATCCATTATTGAACAACATGGGACAACCTTTAAAGAAATTAAACTGACAATTGCTAATAACATCAAAACGGTAATTGCTATTTGATGTAATTGCCTTGGCAATATTGTTATCTGAAGCTCAATGGAGTTTTTATTCATTGTGCTTTTACTTTGATTTTTTAATATATTACTTTGAACCCTAAGAAGTAGCAGCTGAGACACTCATTACTTTTGACTACAAATAGCTTCAGAATTGATGGGAAAGCTAATTTAGACAGCATATTCAATACAAAGGCCTCTCTTAAGATGTCTTGGTGACAGACTTTAGTGACAAGGAATTCATATGTCTTCCTGCATATCATAAAACAGAATTCTCTCATTGCAATTTTAACTTCCAGGGAAATAAAGATAGAATTGAAGATTATACATTGATCTCTGGCATAATCATATTCAGTGTAAAACTATTTCATATAATGGCATGTGTCTCAGAATAAATTTAATACTAAAATTAAACATTCACTTACACTTAGCAATAAAGAAAAAAAATGAAAACAGATTCTGAAAATAAAATGGAAAGTGAAAAAATAATGTAGATATTTATTACCCAGAGCTATTAATGTAAGAAGACCACAAAAAAAAAAAAAAAAAAAAAAAAAAAGAATATCCTTGCAAAGGGAGAGAAAAAGTAGGTCTTAAATTGATGCAACTTCACAGGATACTAATGTCCCTAAATAATGATGTCAATTAACTCTCTGGAATAACTACAGCAGTATCATTTGTTTATTGTGTTGATATTCCCAATCAAAATTTTTAATATCCCCCTTAACTAAATGAGGTAGATAAAAGTTCTGATTGTGTTTTAGTTTTAGTTTCAGTTTGTAGACTGAAAGATGGAGGTGCTAATGTCTATGGTGAACTTTTAACTTCTATGTTTCTAAGGCATTCTTTTCCTTACTGACTGTAAAATGAGTCAGCTATTTTTTTTTAAATCCAGAACGCTTTTATCAATGTAATAATGTTTATATATTTGTATGTTTTTGGTGTGGAGAGAGAGATAAAAAGATTTTTTAAAAAAATCTCAGGAATAATATTAACAGTTGAATACACAGTACAAACTTTTGGATTAGACCAAAAAAACCCCCCCCAAAAAAAACCAAAAACAAACAAACAAACAAAAAAACCCTGGCTCTGATTAAATTAATATTCTAGTAGCATTAGCAGAAGTAGTAGGAGTAGTACAAATAATATAGGTAGTAGTATTAATTATCAGAGTAAAAATACTGAAACATTCATAGCAGCAATGATACATAATAATAAATTTTGGTTTAGTGAAGTTGGAGAAATTACTTTAAAAATTACTTTAAAAAATTAAAATACAATTACATTTAAATTTAAATTTGATACAGTTAAACATATATTTGAGAAATAATAAAATATATTTAAATTTTTAACTAACAACACTTGTATTGGCTAAATTTCTTTGTAATTATATTTTCCTATAAAGTAAGAACAGAAGCCCTGTGATTTCTCATTCTGCAAATGTGTCTCCAAATATGCTAAAATGGTTGGCAGGTGTACAACAAGGCAAAGATCCAGTTTCCTTTCTTTAACTTCAGTATTTTATTATTTTTTCTTTTGTAAACTACTGAACCCTTTGTATATGGTTTAGTTAAAAAATTCACTACTAAAATAGTTTAATATTCTTGCTATTCTAACAGGACATATAAAATAATTTGGTAACATGATTTGTATCTTATCACAGGGAATTAAAAGATATATAGGTATATCTTTTATATATACGTGTATATATAATATATATATTTATATATGTGTGTATATACACATATATATACACACTCACATAGACTCATATATATGAGTATTTGAATATAACTAAAAGAAATAAAAGAGCAGTTTAATTTTCATTATTAATTGGTTTTAATTTAGTATTCATAAATTCTTATTATAAAACTCATATATGCATAAATGCATGTGGAAAATGGAAAATTCAGGAAAGCCAGGAACAGGAAATTCTACCTTGAGCTGACATGGAGAAGTGGTGCAGTGGTTTCCAACTGCCATTTTCTTTGGCTGACTAAATGAAGTCTTCTAAAGGTAAACTTAATTCTGACAGAAGAAGCAGCCACAAGCATTCTCATCTGAACTATGTCTTAGTATTCAAAAGAAAGAGACAATGCACCATTGTGGTTGCAAACCATGGTGGTTGTTACTCTTTGACCTACAACTAAATCTTATCAGGTGATAAGGAGAGAGAAGATATTTAAAATTTGAAAGACGAATCAGCTGTTTTGATGCACACATCATTACATTCAATATTTATTTATAAAAAAATAAAAGTAAGTAGAAGATATTTCATTCCCTAGAACAAATACAATGTGAGCCACATAGGAGATTTTAAAATTTCTAATGGCTACGATTTTAAAAACTAAAAAAGGTAAGGTTAATTTTAATATACCTTTTATGTCTAAAATATTATCGTATCAAAATGTAATGAATATAAAAACTAATAATCTTACATTCTTTTTTCATACTAAGTTTTCCAACCAGTAGGTATTTTATCCTCACAGCATATCTCAATTTGTAGCCACCTTTCAAGTGCTCAATAACCACATGTGGCCAGCGGCTTCATTTCATCATACCACTGCCTTCATTATTATCACTTGAAATCTTGCCCAATCTGATAACTGAAAAAGAGTCTATCATTCTCCCATCTTTAATGGTTTACTGCATTTTGCCTATGCACCTGACAATGATTCTAAACTCGAATACTAAAAAAAAATTATCTTAATGTAATGTATCATCTTGTATTCCTTGCTGACTTTCCATCCATATTCTACAAAGATAGTTTTTGCTTTTTCTAGTTCACTTTTTCTTTGGGAAATGGATTCAATCAGGAGCAATTCGTAAGTTTTTTTCCAAAAAATATTTTGTTTCTAACCTACCTCTTCAGTCCACCCTGAACAATAATAATGGAGAGAGCATCATAGGAAAAATATAGTATTTTGTACTTTTTTTATATTGTTTCCCTGGGTGTAATCCTTTCTCTTCGTCACCTTAAGAATAACTAAAAAATAACAAAATTCTATATTTAAAGTGTTTTTATCAACATTTACTTATGATATGCACATTTTTCATATAAGTTCTGATAAATATTAATAATCCCATTTAACAAGTGATGTAACTTTGCTTCAGAGAGAATGAGTATTTTCCTCAATATTCAACATGGATTATTACAATAATTGACAGCAGGATTTTTAATTCTAGGTCCAATAATTTAAATTATGGCAAGCCTTAATTTATCTGGATGTTTTAGTTTTCATTACCTCTCTTCTCATTTTTGCTATTCTCTTTATAATATCACAGAAGGTATCAAAACTTAAAATGTCTTCCCCATATAAATTTGGCCCAAATTTGTGTCACTGGCTACTATCTTTTTTTTATGAATTAGATAAACATTCCCAACAGTAGCCCAAATATTTTCATATGCATAGTTCACTTGCCCATAACAGAACTCATCACTTTGACCTTTAAGATGTTACCCTGCATATTAATTAAACATGACTTAGTATTAATTGAGCAGCATCTATATTTCAGAAACTGTTACTTTAGAATTTCTTAATCCAATGGCAAATACACTGACTTTATAGGACTTCATATCTGAATGTGTACCTGGGGAAACAGAGAAGTGAAAAAGGCAAAACAGAGTCTCCCAATCCTGACTGCAAAATGAATATCTGGGGACATTTAATGCTCACTGATGCACTGACCACCATCCAGAATTTGACTTAATTGTTTTGAATGGGGTTCTAGGAGTCGTTTTGAGGTTTTTTGTTTCTTTCTTTTGATTTGCTTTGTGTGTGTGTGTTCACCTTTAAGTAGTTTTTATTATAATTCCTCCAAAATCAGTAATCCATTTGACTGAGCTTCCTTTTGGGTACAGGTAAAAAGTCCATAATTTAATCTTACATATTATTATTTTCGTTTTTAATTTTGTTAAAATACGCGTAGCATAACCTTGACTATCTTACCATTTTGAAGTGTACAGATCAGCAGTGTTGATTCACATTGTTGTACAATCATCACCACGATCCATCTCTAGAACCTTTTCTATTTTGCAACATTACAACTCTGTACCCATTACACAATAACTCCCAATTCCTCCCTCCCCTACTCCCCTATTCCGCTTTCGGTCAGTATGAATTTGACTGGTTCAGGTACCTCATGTAAGTGGAATCATACAAGATTTGTCTTGTAGCTGCCTTACTTAGCATCACGTTGTGCTTTTTTCTCTGTTTTAAGTTTCTTAAGTACAGATAGGGATAAGAAGTGCGCTAAATTAAAGTCCACTAAATTAAAAAATTTTTAAAACACAATTTTAAAATAAGTCAAAATGAACTTCTTATTTGGGTGACGAAGAAACGTATTTGCCAGTAGGATAAATAGGAAATTTAAGGGAGGAAAAAACTTGTTAGTTAGAAATAATAGATACCTACATTACACCAGTTGAATAGGAAACATGAAAAATTAAAGTTCAAGTGTAAAATTGAAGAGACAGGAAGTAGGGAGGAAAAAGACTAATGAATAATAGCGAAAATTAATTTTGCTGACAGAATGAACTCAATGATGCTGTGAATAGAGAAAAGAATATGAGAAAAAATATGAACTTTTTTTTAGACATTCTATAAATTGCACAATAGGAACAGAAAACTGTCAGGCACAACTATTTGATATCTCACTTGATCTAGCTCACTGTAATGTAAGTAGCTACACTTCACAGATGAGGCAGAAATTGAGGCTTAGAAAGATTACCATGGCCAACTGACAGCATATATATGATAAAGATGATTCAAATGTTTTCTGAATGAAATTCCTGTGCTCATTTCATGTGAATACCACATGCAGAAATCTGAATGGAAGATATTTAAACAGTTTGGGAAGTGCTTAAGAGTTCGGGGTAGAGACAAAGAGTAACAATGCAGTTTGTTTCACTGTCAGAGTACAGGTAACAGTTGAATCATATATATATTCTGGAAGTGTAGATCTAGAGAGAAATTCTAAGTAGAAAAGTGTCAGCATATAGGGCAAATTAAGTGTTGATAATTATTAACAGCACCATTATTATCACTAGCATCACCATCTTCTGAGGATTAGAAAAAAAAATAATACCAAATAAGGATTTTTAAGGTGAGAATACAAGCAGACATTGAATTGGATTTCTCAGCTTTAAGATAGATAGCTAGAACTAATACAATTATAAAGAAGAACCAATAAAAGGCATCTCCTCACGTGTTAATACCAGACTGACTTATTATATATACATTCCTACTGTGTCAATGATTTACGATGATCAGCAGTTTTAAGAGGTCATGGAGATTTTCCCTAGTCACACCCACAGCAGTCACAGAGAAGGTAGATAAAGAGCTGAGCACAGTGTTGCAACTGACAACTTAAACACTGCGGTATTCTGGATGCGATGCTGTCCTGATGCAGTCTTATATCACTCCACAAATACGAAACTATCAGACATATCTTTTAAAAAATGACTTTGTATTTCACTTAAGCATTCTGTTTATAAAATTTTATCACCAATAGAGAAGAACCAAAGTCTATGTATATGACTTAGTATCAACCAGTAGATGCTTTATAAACAAGCAAGATTGTTTTGTTTCTTTTTTAAGTATATGAAAGATTTTAGCATGGCATTTCACCACAGGATATAATTTCACCACACTACAGAATACTGTTTAACACTCCATTATTTTATATTGGCCACAAACCAATGTCATGACCCTTTTGTAAGTATTTTATTATGTCCACATTTCTCAAATTGTGTTCCATGTGCTATCAGTAAATGTTTCAGGGGAAGAAAGTCAAAAAAGATAAAACAGCAAAATATAAAACTTCACAGAAATTAAAGAGGTTGAGACTAGGTACAGAAGAGAAACTTTTTAAAAAAATACTTATTTTAAAGAGAGAGAGCGAGCGAGCAAGCAAGCAGGCGGGACAGAGGAAGAAGGAAAAAAATCCTCAAGGAGACTCCCCGCCAAGCATGGAGCCCAACGCACTACTCAATCTCGGGACCCTGAGATCACGACCTGAACCAAAATCAAGAGTCGGACGCTTAACTGACTGAACTACCCAGGCATCCTGAGAACAGAAACTTTTAACGACTTTTTTTTTAAACCTAGAATTTTACATAAGTTTTTGAGCATGAGCTACTTATTCACATATTATTCACATAATTTTTAACATGTGTTCTTCAAGACAAAATACTTTTTGTAAAATACTTCATATTTTGAGGGAAATACTCTTTGGATATAAATGTGAAATGTTAGTTGGGGATAAAATTGATTAACAAGAACATAGCCCCGAACCTCAGCTACAATGTTTACTGTATCCTATCTTCAAAATCTTATTGCTTAAGTCAATCTATCATTAAATGTATATTTATACCTATTGCTAAAGTCACATCATCTTCATTCTTAAACTGAGCTATGAAAATATTTTTCAACTCTACTATATGTAAATATTTAAATCTGCAATACTTTTATGTATCTAGATTAAATTTTTTAAAAACGAACCAATATATTCAATAATATATGAATGGATATATAGCCTCTTGGTTTTGGAAGTATTTTGATCATCTTCTTACTAAGCTTTATAAAAAGCTTCTGTATATATTAAAATGTTGCTCCCATTTCATATTTTAAATTCAGTTCTCCTTTAAATTAAGGGCTCCAACAAACATATTTTAGGTACTTAAAAGACAATAAGGTTATATTCATTGGTCTTTTAGACATTAATATAGTTATATTAATTAAATTAAATTAAATTAAAAATAAAAATTTTTCTTGGATAAGAAAGAACCCATTAAAAAATAATAAAAATAAGGAATTACAGAATTAAGTGTTTTGTATGGGAGTGGATGTGAACAAAGGATGGTATGCTATGTTTTATATATAATTCATTTGAAGTTCAAAAAATATATTCAGATAATCATCTAAAAAAATCAATGGATATAGATATTTTATAAGCAAATAACATTTCATTGAAATTAGTATCTCTATATTGCATTAAAGGTAATTTCAGAGTACTAACGTGTGTATTATTTAGAAACTTGATTGTAACTGAGCTTACAGAATTCAAGTTTTTAATACATTTGATAATAAAAATTTATTTGTAAGATAATTTGTCCAAGAAAAGTGGTAGCTGAAAAGTGACTATGGGAATGAAAAAGTTATTAAAACAACTGGATGTGATGTTGTAGTCAGGGAAACAGCATTCTATGGAAAACTGCCAAGATATACAGCAAACCAGCTAGCAGTGAAAATTCAGAGGGAACAAAGTGAGCAGATAGATACATCCTCACATAACGGCAACAGAAGGCATATACTAAGGAGCCTGGAGAAAGGGGATTTTTGGAAATAATTCATGCTAAAATATTCATAAATATTATCCAGTGTGAGGACACAAAAGCAAATTGATCACTCTAGGCTAACCAGCCTATATGAACACTTTAAAAAACTAACTTATTAGAGCTCAGAATGATTGCCCAAGAGTACTTTGAAATTAAATATCTAGATTAAACTTTTAATATGTTAAGAGGTTGCTAGGCTAAATTATCTGCCTAATGTAAAACATTGCTTTCACTATTTTATTTTCATGTGTGTTTATTTGTCAGAGACACCAAGCAGGCTGTTAGAAATTCCAATTTGGCAGTCAGGAAAAAGTTAGGAAAAGAGAAAGAGTTATCTCAGTAGAGATGACTGTTGAAGATAGAAATAAGGATTATAGTGACAAGGCAGAAAAAATAAGAAACTTAAGAAAAATAATTTTAATTAGTGAATCAAAGAAATATCAAAAGGTAAATTATTCATCCCCAAACCTTAGATATATGTATACATAAAGCATTTTATAATGTACTATATATATATATATAGTACATTTATATATATATATTTATATATATATTTATTTATCCTTTCTTTTGCTTTTTCTGCTTTATCTTAACCAGTGTTTTTTTTTTTTTTGCAATCCTTTAGCTCTTTTCAGATCACAAAAAGTGAGAGTTCATCCGTGCCCTGTCCTATGCCACTCAAATGTCCTTTCCCAAAATCCATTTCAAAGGATTTAAATACCATGTAGTGACACTATGACTCCCATGTATTAGATGCCAATCTCATCTCCTACTTCCAAACTATCTGAACTGAATTTTGTCTCTCCAGTAGAATTAATATCCCTTTAGACTAGTCACAATTACCTCTGTTCTGAAGTACTGCACAACCTCCACGTGCCTGAAAAATCACCCATGACCATTTTCTACTTTTGGGTCTCAGATTAAATAGCATCTTCAATGAGAAGTCTACGTTGATGATTCTATTCCAAATTAGGTCATGCCCTTTCCCCACTTATTTTCAAACAATGCACTTTTCTTTGTTTCCTTCATAGCACATATGGCAACCTAAAAGTATGTAAGTATGCATGTATTCGTTTTTTATTTTCTACTCCCTCCAATACTATATAAGTTCTTTGGTGACAGAAGCCATGCTTTTTTTTCATCTTTATATTTCTGGCATCTAATATATGGTCTGTATATCATGGAGAATTGATAAATATATATAGAAAAATGAATGAAAGAAACACTCAATAGAAAGCTAAAGCCAAGAGGAAATTGCAGTCATAAAAAAATATGAACCTAAAACACACACACGATAGTACTATTATTAGAGAAATTTACTAGTCATATTATTAAATGGTGATAATATGGCTACTCTAGCACAATACTTCTACTACTAATACTGCTGCTACTTTGTGACTACTAATGGAATGTAATTGTACTGGGTATTCACTGTGTCAATCAATGTGCAGGTACAGCATAGGGATTATCTCATTTCAATTCTAGAAAGAACCTCAGGATAAAAGTAGTTGTAAATACCATTTTCCAAATTGGAAAAAAACCAAACAGATAATCAGGTAGATTAAGCAATTTATTTAGCTCACAATAACTGTAAGAGCCAGAAAATCTGACTTCAAGTCTCTATACTTTTAACTGGTATACTATACTGGTAACATGAATATAAAAAAGATATAATATTACACACAATTTATGATTTTATATTTAACTAATTAATATTATGGGATACATTTTTTTGTGAACTCTAATACAATTTCCCAAGTTTTAGACTTTTTAACTATCAGTGAATTTTCAATAAAATTTAATTTAATCATGTAATTTTTTTATATTTTAATTTAAACTTATATAGAATCATCCAAAAAATAAAATTAATCTCACTAATCTGAATGACAAATATATACTTAATGGTCATTAATATTTTTGATCTAATTCCACTATGGTCAGGAAACATAATATAATTTCAATCATTTTTAATTTATTGAAAATTCTTTTATGCAGTCTACCTTTGTGAAAGTATTCTTCTTAGTTTGAGTGAATTTTTCAGTAAATATTAATCCACTCACATTGATGGACAGTTATTAATACTTATTGCTTTACTGTTCTGAGGGATCTGTGAAGAAAATTTTATTTTTTAAATTTTTATAATATTTTTTATTATATTATGTTAGTCACCATACAGTACATCCTTAGTTTTTGAAGAAAACTTTAATTTTCTTTTTCTCTTTTTAATGTTCTGTGAGTTATCATTCTACACATTTTGATACTCTGTTATTAAGTACATACACATTTAAAATTGCTATGTTTTACTGCTAAATAAACTTTGTATCAGTAAGAAATATCACTTTATATATCTGGCAACATTCCTTATTCTTAGAATTAGATTTTGAATGATGTATCTCTTTCCATATTTTATTTTCCTGTTTTTAAAAGAAGTAATAGTTTTTTCTTGAGTATACACACTACAGAAATCTCTACCTTTAGATAGCTAGAGTGTTTACATAATTCATATTCACTGTGATGTGGTTGGGTTGATAGCTATCATTTTGTTTGTACTTTGTTTCATCAATTTTTTAAACACTTTTTCTTTTCCTCCCAGCATTTAAATCAATTAAGAATACTCATTTCTGTATCTCTTTTTCATCCCCACTATTGTCTTATTGGCCATGTCTTTGATTTTTTGAGGTGGCTATAAACACACATTACACATGGCATTCCACATTCAAATAACATAAAACCACTTCATATATAATGCAAACATGATAAAGTAATACATTTTATTTTTCTCCTCTAATCCTTTGTGCTACTGTTGTACATTTTATCTTCATGTTACAAACCCCTAATATATTGCTATTGCTTTTGCTATAAATAATCAATTACTGTTTAAAGACAGTGAAGTAAAAAAAAATATGCTTTTTTTGCCCACATATGTATCATCGCCAGCATTTAAAAAAATCCTCTCTGGTAACAGTTCTGTTTTTCAGCTGGTAACATTTATTTCTGTGTGAACAGTTTAACATTTCTAATATAGCACATCTGGCAATTCATGCTCTCAGATTTTACTTGTTTAAAATGTATTGTCTTGGGGTGCCTGGGTGGCTCTGTTGATTAAGCTTCTGCCTTCAGCTCAGGTCATGATCCTGCAGTCCCAGGATCAAGCCCAACATCAGGTTTCCTGCTCAGTGGGGAGTCTGCTTCTCCCTTTGCCCCTCACCCCACTCTTGCGCTCTCTCTCTCTCTCAAATAAATACAATCTTTTAAAAAAATAAAATGTATTGTCTTTGTTTTGGAAGTTATTTTTATTAGTTATGGAATGCTAGGTTGAGAGTTTTGCTCTTTAAACTCTTCAGGATTCTCTTCCATTTTATTTTAATTTGCTTAGACAATTACAAGAAATCCATAGTGTTTCCTATTTTATTTCTCTGTGCCTACAGTGGTTCTTTTTCCCCAACACAGGCTGATTTTTCCATTTTTCCCCCCAATGATATGCCTTGGATTGATTTCTTTCTATTCATCTTGTGTTGTGGACTTTGTGGATTTGTGGGTTATGCTTTTAAAAAAATATGAAAATTTCTGGCAATCATTTCTTCAACAACTATTTTCTGTTCTTCCTTCTTTTTGTCTCCTTCCTACTTTGAATCCAGTCACACACATGTTAGACTATTCCAATATTACTGAGTTTTGTTTATTTTGTTTACTCATTTTTTCTTTGTGTGATTAAAATTGGATTGTTTCTGTTACTGTAGGTTTGATTTCAATGCTATTTTCTGCAGTTTAGAGAAAATCTTTGTGACTGTGGATTAGACCAAGATTTCATAGATAAAGCATGAAAAGCGTGATCCATAGAGACAAGGAAAAATGCGAAGACGAGTATAAAGGGAGATAGGGAAACATATGGACATGATGGGTATATGCATTATCATGATTTCTGTGATGTTTTGCATGCATACACATTACATATGCCAAAACTTTCCAAATTCTGTAATTTAAAAATACATGTTTTATTATATGTTAGTTATAGTTCAATAAAGTTGTTTTTAAAAGATGGCAGTGAGGCAGTGGGTTTAATGGGTTGAGAGAAAACATCTTGAGAAATGAGGAGTATTAATTTGATTAGAAAACTGGTTAGTCATTATAAACACAGCATGAGTGGTTTTGAAGGGGTAGGTCAGATGGGAAGCTAGATGAGAAAAGAAGAAAATGTGAATGGGAAATATATAAATAGAGACAACATTTGTAGGAAATCTCCGTTAGAGCTTAAATTTAGATAATGAATAAAGATCAATAGTAATAGAAGTGAATCTAGGGAAAGTTATTTACATGGTTATTGGTTTATTCTGAGATGAGCATCCCTAAATATATTGTAAAATGTTTCAGAAGAAAGGCAGATTTAAAAAACCCAAGAAAGATTTAAAAGAAAGTGAATTCTATTGAGGTCATTGAAAAGGTGCAGAGAAAATAGTATCCTCATGATGAAAGGATTTGCCTTGGACTGAGAAAGAATGAATTCCCCATTGTCACTGGAGAGATGAAGAGCAGAGGATTGGTCAATAAAGACTGACTATGATGAGCAACCTTCTTCATGGAATACTAAGTACTCTCTGGTGTAGGAATTACAGGAAATAATTCTAAGTGAACTGCAAGAACAATTCCTAAAATACAGAATTATAGCTAATATTTGTATCAGTATTTTAAGAAATATTTTCCTGAATCTGCTGTAATAAAATACTTCTTTAAAATGGACGATTGTGCGCCCTTGGGCAAATTGCATAAATTCTTTCACTCTACTTCTCCACAAACAAATAAAAACAATAAAGATATGTACATTATAGGTCATGATGTTAAATGAAATTAAAAATATGAATGTCCAAAATAACCACTCTTAAACACTCATTGCAAGAAGAAAGAGAAGGGACAAATATCATCTTATTATGTAAAGATAATAAGCTATATACACAATATTTGAAATAGCGACTGTGAAGTATTAAAAAAATGTTTTATATTTGTATTTTGAAAAGTGTGCATTTTTTATTCAGTTGGATCAAATGTGGGCACTAATGAAGGCACCGTAATTTGCTGAAGCACATAATTAATACATTTTGTTGATCAATTCAATTTTTTAATCAGGTAGTCACATAGGTAAAGCTTTGCTGAGATTGCCAGATTGTGGCCTCATAATGGAAAAAATAAAAGTGCACTTGAACTAACTAAATATAGTTGATAACTGACAAATCAATATAAAGTTATGCTCTTCATTTAATACCTAGTATAGTTATAAATAATTATCAATACCTTTCAACATACCTTTCCTATATTTAAACAATAATCATCTAAAATACACTTTCTTTGATTTTCACAGGAAAAACTGACAAATAGCGCACACAAAAGAAATACAGGAACATAACTTTCATTAGTTATTATGATGTAAAACACTACTCTTTTGTTGGATACATTTTAAGTCACCTGACGACTTTTACAATTTCATAAATCTCATTTCCAGTTATTTGTGGTGACCTGCATAAATAGTACTTAGCACAATAAAAATGGCATCTGTGAAAAAAATGACAAAAAAGAAGTAATACATACTCAAGCTGTCAATACCAACAATTTCTTAGTCTCCACATTATTTGCCTTGCTATGTTTTTCCCTAAATTCATAGATAGAAATAAAAACATGAGGTTTTGAGATTCACAGGGTTTCTGAATCAGACTTACTTAAAAATATTTCTATATATATCTACTGACACTGTCAAAGGTTCTTTAGAATAAATGAGTAATTTTTCCAGTTAAACCTAGAAAAAAAAAATCAGTATGCCTTAATTATTATTTTTAAATGAAGTATTTGCAGACTATAGATTCACATGATTGCAAACAGTTATATTTAAAATTTCTCCACTGCTAGTCAGTGAAGATGTTTTCTTGAATTTTTGGATTGAATTCTGTAATTTACTATACAGCATCTAAGATGGTAAATAACAGATGGAAGAAATGCATCTTCCTACAAAACCATGGGGGAAAAACATAAAACAGAAAATGTAGGTTAAAAAAACTAAATACCATGTAATTCATCAAACTTCTTTCTCCATAAAACTTTTGATCACTAAAGATGTGTTTAAATTACTTCCTAGAGAGCTCCAATGATTCCACACTCACAGTTTGCTTGGTAGGTCATTCCTGATGTTTATTGGTCTCTGTATGATGAAAGGTTTCTTGACATCTGTTTTACGTACTTTCTAAACCCATTTGTGGCACATTGTTTTGTTGATGATGGAAACAGCAAACTATCAGCTTGAATGCATTATGCTTTTCAGAAACACTAAGTTATGAAAAACTTACTTGTTCTTCCTGCTTTCAAGCCTCATTTCTTATGTAACTTTTCCTTTTCCTACTTCTCATTGTTTACTCTTCCTCACTTTCTTCTTCTATAAATGAATAATCTGCCTTCTTACCTAAAGTTGATCCCCTCCTCTCCTGCACTAAATCTTACCTACTCTCATATATTCTGAAAGACATTATTCCAGCAATCCTTCCTTCTCTCAGAACATCATTTTCCCTCTTGACAATCTTCACTGACACAAAAACACGTTTTTATTTCTCCCACTTAAATAAGAACGGCCAACAATCTCGTTTGACCAAACTTCCCCTGCTAGTTAAAGCTCTAATCCACATTTCTCCTTTGCCACAAAAGTCCTGAAAAAGCTTTTTGTATTTTGTCCCCAATTACACTCATTCATTTCTTTCTTAAATCTACTCCAAACAAATCTTTGTAACCGTCACTCTAAGAGAATTGTTTTTATCAAAGGTCAGCAATGATCTCCACATTCGTTAATCTAGTGGTGAAATATCAGTCTTTACCTCACTTAACACACAGTCAACATTCAACTCATTTAATCACTTTCTTCACCTAGCATTGTTAAAACCTTATCTTTTTCGTTGATTTCTGACATAACCAGCCTCTCCTACTAAGTCTCTATGTTAGTTCCCCTCTTTTTCCTTCCCTTTAGGTTGGCATGTCACTATCATTATTCATTGCCCCATTTTTTTTTTCTCTATGCTCTTTCATTGTACAGGTGATTCAATTCCGTCCTGAGGCTTTAAAAATAACCCATAAATGGAAGATTCTCATATCACCGTATTCAGGACAGATTTTGTTCTGTACCCCAGATTCTTATATCCAAATGCTTACTGGACGTCATACTTGGATATCTAATAATATTTGAAAGTGAAAACATCCAAAAGATAACTTCTAAATTTTACCCCTCAATTTCTCAAACCGTAGCTTTCTTCCCACCTCATTCGATGGCATTTCTGAATTTCCAGTGACATGGACCAATCTAAACAACTTTACTGACACTTCTGTCTCCCTCCCTCCCTCTCTGTCTCACACACACCCACACATGTGCACACGCATGCACAGAATCTACATCAAGAATTTCTGTGCACTTTATCTTTAAAATACATACAGAATCCAGGAGCTTCTTACCACCAACATTGCTATCACACCATTTCACCTCAACTATGTGGACTGCTCCCACTGGATTCCCCGTTTCCACTCACACCTCTTCTCAGCATCACACTAAGAGTGATCCATTAAACATAAAAGTGCAATTATGCTATTCCTTCACTTCATGAGTAGGAGTTTGCCAAACTGGCTCACCACCCTTACAGTTTGTTTTTAAATAAATTTTTATTGAAACACAGACATGACAATACACTTAGTGCATTGTCCATGACATTTTTTTTCAGATGAAAACCTAACCTCTATTTATTTTTTAATTTTTTAATTCAAATTCAATTTAGTTAACATATAGTGTGTTATTAGTTCAAGGGGAAGAATTTAGTGCTTCTTCAGTTGCATATAACATTCAGTGCTCACTACATCAAGTGCCCTTTTTAATGCCCATCACCCAGTTATCCCATCCCCCCACCCAACTCCCCTCCGGCAACTGTCAGCTTGTTTCTTATAGTTAAGAGTTTCTTACGGTTTGCTTCCCTCCTGTTTTTATATTATTTTATGTTTTCCTTCCATTCCCCTATGTTCATCTGTTTTGTTTCTTAAATTCTACATATGAGTGAAATCATACAGCATTTGTCTTTCTCTGACTAACTCATTTCGCCTAGCATAATACCCTCTAGTTCCATCCACATCACTGCAAATGGCAAGACTTCATTCTTTCTGATGGCTGAATAATATTTCATTGCATATATATCCCACATCTTCTTTATCCATTCATCTGTCGATTGACAGGTGGGCTCTTTCCATATTTTGGCTATCGTGAACATTGTTGCTATAAACATTGGGGTACATGTATCCTTCCGAATCACTATTTTTGTATTTTGTATGTGCAATTATTAGGTTGTGACTCTTTTTATGCTACATTTGCAAAATGAGAGGTTATGGCAGAGACTGTATAGCTTATAAGTGTCAAAAATTACTTACTTTTGTGCTTTTTATAAGAAAAAGTTTGCTGATTTCCAAAGTTCACTAAAAACTTAGATTCCCCACTTTCCACTAACTCAGTTATGCTAAATGCCACAGCCATTTAAGTATTTCATAAGGCCCTTCATAACTTGACTCTCCACTATCTCTCTCCTGCTCCATTCACACTTGTCCCCTTACTGTTTCTCCTTAGAACTTTTGCACTGGATGTTACTCTGTCTAGAACAATCTTTCTTTAGATAGCCACAAGGTTAAAGCCCTTACCTCTTTCAAGTCTGCTCAAATGTTAATGAGGACTATCTTGGGTTCTCTTTTACGTAACAACCAACCTCTCACTAGCCCTGTATCCACAAATTCCTGATTCTCTTTTCAAGGCTATCATTTCCATACTTAGACTCTAAAAATAAAGTTGAAATCTATTCTTTGTAATTTGGTGCAACCTACCTAAAATAAAATGTAAACTTAATTGTGTTAGGTTTTGGTGTACTGAACCATTCTAAGAACCTAAATCAGGGTCTGACCTAAAGTAAGTGTCCAATACATATATATGTGATGATCTTATAAATCTTGTGTTTTGAAAGCAAGCAAAAACAACCAGTATAGAACAGACATATGAGCAGATAAATGCACGTGTACATGAATGAATGAATGAATGAATGAATGAAGAGTTTCACAGAGGACATTTGGTGACATGTAATGAGAAGTAGTTTAGAATATTGAGAAAATTTTATTTTGATATATAGTAATTAATGTTAATCAAATTTGCAAGTATTAATTGAAATTTTTAAACATTATATTAATAAATATGAAATAGTAGTTGAACTTGTAAAAGTTAATTGCAACAAGTATTAAGTGAATTTGCAAAATTGTTAGGTTGAATGAAGAAAACAAAGAATGAAATAATGTCATAAAATTTCACAGAATGCTTCCATACCTGTGGCATTTAACCTTATGTAGACCAGGCTCTGACCTACGAAAGCCATAATCAATAGAGAAATATTCATAGTTTTCAGAGGAACACTTTTGTTTTTCAATTTACAGGTAGAAGTAACAGAGTATCTGGAGTAAAAAAAAAATGCTAAAGTTGTAAAGGAGAAGGACAACAGCCAGAACAGCTGATTAAAGGAGGGATGAAGAAAGTATTTAGAAAAGGAGAAATACAGAAGAACAAAATAATTATGTAGATTTTACCTAATACTTGGCAAGCTCTGGGATATGAAACACGCTTCATTTTATTTTTACTTAACCTAGTTCAATGCCTGAGACATGGACCTTATTATCTAAAATTGAAATCATCCTATTTCTCAATAACACTGGCACATTTTTTCTCCTCCAGGCTGCCATCTTTATTAAATGGGCCCACCATTCACTTAGTGTCTCAATCCTGAAGGTTTAGAGTCATAGCTGTCTCCCATCTTTTCCTAAATCCCACATCCATTTAATCAAGTCCTGTGATATATCTTATTATAATGGCCATATTTGTAGCCTGTATTCATATGAATTCTTTCTACAGACAAAATACTTTGCAAACATTAACTAATTTAATTCACACAATAACCCTATGATGTAAATATTATTAATAATATTAATTTAGACATTAATGATCCAGATTTTAGCCAAGAATATGTTACAGTGTACATACATAAGTGATAAAATAAAAATTTAAACTCTAATTTCTCTGTCTCCAAAGTGCATGTGGCTAATCAATTTCTACTATTGCTTCAAGTGTTTCTGGATTCTCCTCAGATCTACTTTAAGTGCCTCTTTATAGTCTAAATAGTCTAAATTACCATCATGTCTCACTTGCACAAGTGCAGTAACTCACTAACTTGACTTTCTACATCCACTCGACCCCTCAAGCACATTCTCTCCACTGAACTCAGACAAATATTTGTAAGTTAAAATTATATTACTCTCTTGTTTCAAAACATATCACTGGCTATCCTCTTTCTCTAGCTAAAAAGTCCAAAGAGAAACATCATGTAGATTTTTTCTGGCCTTTGGAACCACTGTTGGCAGCACTGCATTTGGGTTAATCCACTCTTAACTTCTCATGTTCTAGCCACACTAGATCTTTCTTCTTTTTGTTTCTGACAGACAACTGCATACATAGTTCCATTGCCCATATCAGATACCTCCCTTCTCCCACCACCTTTGTTTAGCTAAATCTACTCAATCTTTAGATTTCAGCTTAAGCATTATGTTCTCAAAGGTTAAAATTTCACTACCCTGTGACCCAAAGTTTATTTTATAAACTATTATTCTTCTATGTAAGTATTCATTTTCTTGATTTTCCATTACTTCATAGCTTCTGTGAAGACAGGGATCAAGTTTATCTTGTTCATTTCTCCCCCACTAGACATGCCTAATGTCTAGCATACTGTTTGCACACAGTACATGTATGTGGCAAAAAGAAATCAAATGCAATTAGGCATATACTGGAAGTTTCACATCTCTCTTATTTATATTAGCTACAATTTTATGACTTAAACATTTCACATTCTTTAATCAAGTGATAAATATAAAATGTTTATTATATTATATTGAATTTATTTTTGTATTATTAGTGTGCACTTTTCAAACTAAAGTGAAAACATAAAAAATGTAATTCAATTAAAAAATGCAGTGAGCAACATTGTCCTTAATTTATATATAAAAATAAATATATGTTATACCTCATTTTTAAATAAAAAGTTTTTATCTTTGTTTCTTATGAAATCTGAATGTATGTACACATTTTCTATATTGTTATTAATTTTCAAGAATGTCATTGTCTGCATTAGTGATGATCATTTAAAATCTAGGCCACTAAGCACTATACATTGTAAGCATCACTGTATCTTTTATTGATTAGGGTAGCATATGATCATCACAAGAACGTAAATAAAACTGAATTTCAGTAGTCTGAAAAGAAGGCACTGAATATAAGCCAATCATTTTAATTGTATTTATTCTAAGAATAATATTATGAATTGCTAATTATCATCATGTGACCTACCCTCTTAACATGTGACCTAGCCTCTTAATAAATTTTGAATTTCACAATATCATACTATTAACTCACACTCATTCGAACGGCTATTATTTTTAAAAAAGATAAAAAGTGTTGGCAAGGTATTGGGAAAGTGGAACCCATATCCACTGTTGGTGGGAATGTAATAATGGCACAACAGCTATGGAAAATAATATGAAGTTTCATCAAAAAATAAACAAATAGAACTAATATATGATCCACCAATCACACCTTTAGATTTATAACCAAAAGAACTGAAACCAGAATATTGAAGAGCTATCTGTATATCCATGTTCATTGCAGCATTCCCTGTCATAACAAAGACATGAAAACAAACTAAATGTCCTTTAATGAATGAATGGATAAAGATATGTGGTATATACATACAATGGAATATTATAAAGCCTTAAAAAATGAAATCTTGCCATTTGTGACATCATAAATGAACCTTGAAGATACGAGTGAAATAATCCAGTCACAGAACGACAAATGCTTTATGATTCCACTTACATGAGGTATCTAAAATAAAGTTAAACTCATAGAAGCAGAGAATACAGTAGTGGTTATCACAGGGGGGTGGGTTGGGAATAGGGAGTTGTCTTTCAATGAATATAAAGTTTTAGTTATGCTAAATAAATAATTCCTAGAGCTGCTATATTCCTTCACTTCAAAATGTAGTATTATTACATTGTATGCATTCACTACATTTTATTAGTCCTCTCCAACTGATGCACACCCAGATTGCTTAAAATTTCCTGCAACCTTGCACCCCAAACACAACAAAAGACATTTTCTTTTTTCTCCTCTTCATAGTTAGAATTCTACTTTATCTGTTTCATAGGAGGAGTAGCCCTCTAAAGGCAGAAAGGCAGAACTCCAAGAGAGATTAGTAAATATTCTATCAAAGAGCAACAACAATGTTTATTGAGAAGGCAACATAGAACAATTGGGCCTCATTCACCAAAACAGAGTGAGAGGATATTTTACAGACCATGACACTTATTTTTAGTTACATTGTTTTAAAATGAGCTATTTGCATATCATCCATTCAAAATACATAACTTGATAACTTAGCACATCATTCTTTTAGTTTTATAGTGCCTAAGAAAGGGCCTTACTGTTTATTGTGGTAAAGTAACCAAAGAGACAGAGTTATTTATATATAGAAAACTACTGTTATGCCAATGAAGAAACAGGGAATATCATTTCAACAGACGGAATATCTGGAATATCCAAAATGTGGATTAAAAAAAAAAACAAATCAACAACTTCTTAAAACTATCAGGTTCCTTCATTAAGATTGATGGAGACTGATTGTTAAAAACAGTAGTGTCTAAGATAACCAAAAGACTGAGTAGGTTCTTAATATTTCTTCACATTTGGATTAAATACTCAATTGATTCTTTTATGTATACACTTGTTTATTCAGCCAATATTTATTGAAGCTTCATAATGTTTGAGGCCTTGTTTTACATGTTTGACAGAGCAATTAACAAAACTGAGAAATCACCTTAGGTTAGGTAGACAAATTGTGGAAAAACAATAAAATATGCCAACGATGCAGAAAAGGTGTCAGCCAACTACAATCCACCAGTGAGCTGCCTGTTTTTGTAAATAATATTTTATTGTAACACAGACACACTCATTTATTTGTATATTGCCTATGGCTGCTTTCATGCTACAATGACTAAGTTTAAGTAGTTGTGATAGATATAACCATTAGAGATTAATATATTTACTTTACTATCTGGCCTCTTAAGAAAAAGTTAGCTGACACCTGGTGTAAAGCATGGCATTTGGATGCTGTAGTTAGGGAAGGTTTCTTTACAGAGGTAATCTTTGGGTTTATGAATAATTTGAAGAAGTAGATTATGAAAATTATGGGAAAGAGCAGATTCGAGGCATAATCTAAAATCCTGGATTGGGGCATGCTCGGTATTTTATCAAAAACACATAGTAACTATTTCAGCTAGAGTACAGTGAGCAAAAACAGCATTGACAGGAAAGATACTGAAGAAGTCAGGTATATTATCTTGAAGAACTTTGTAAGGTAAGTAAGATTTTTGCATTTTTATCTAAATATTTTTGAGAAGGCTTTGAAGGTATTTGATGGAGAAGCATCTCACTGGGGATTTAATCTTATTCCTGTTTGGAGAATGTGTAATAGAAGTCTGGAGTAGAAGGAATAATGGGATATTGATTGAATGTAAGCAATGATGATGGTTTAAACTTGGGAATAATATGGAAACGATGAGAAACTGTCTGACAAGATAAAATTTGAAAGTAGTTAACCAGAATTGCTAATGCAGAGGAGAAAAAAAAGTTACTGATAACTAGATTTGTAAGGGAGGATGCTTACTTGAACTGGGTAGGGACATTTTTGGAGACTGTGAATAGCAGGGAAGAAACTAATGGGTGCGATATGCATAGAATAAAGAGAAAGGGATCCAAGTATATCACTAAAGAAAGCCAACAAACCATAAAAGAGAGCAAGGGAAGAAAAGATAAGAAAAAATCTATAAAAACAACCTAAAACAAGTATCAAAATGGCAATAAATACATATCTATCAATAATTACTTTGAATGTAAATGGACTAAATGCTCCAATCAAAATACAGGATGATAAAGTGGATAAAAATACAAGACCCCACTCTATGCTGCCTACAAGAGACTCATATCCGACCAAAAGACACCTGCAGATGGAAATTAAGGGGATGCAGAAACATTTGTCATGCAAATAGATGCAAAAAGAAAGCTGGGGTAGCAAAAACCCCATCAAGAAGTCAATTGCCTGCCATTTCGATTTCAAGAGACAGGCAATTAGGATCCACCAAGGTCACACTGCAGATCAGTATATGGGATGGGAAATAATGTTGCGCCCCCTTTGGAAAATATAATTTGTCACAGATACTGTATCAGAAGTTGACAAGTGTATGGAAGAAAAATAAATCAGGGAAGAGGAAAAGGAAGAATCTCAGTGGTTTGCAATTTTATATAGGATGCTCAGGGTAGATCTCACTGAAAAGCTAAAACATCAGTGAAGACTTTGTAGCAAAGTATTGCTTAAAAATAATCCTTATGCTCCCCCAATCAATGTGGCTGTAGTGAAGTGAGAGAAAGAAAAGAAGACAGCGATCCCAGCATCGAATTCGGTGATCTTTTCAGTTGGAGTCCCATTATATCTATATGAACCTTTCTCCCAAGTTAGGTGTGTTTTGAGCAGAACACCAAAATATTCTAACTTGCCTTATATTTAAGATGAAATATAGCTGTTAATTGACAATGATCTACAGAGGACAAGATGAAACCAAGACCAGGTAAGAGGTAATTGGAATAATTTAGATAATAGATGATAGAAGCATGCACAAAATGGCATCAAGGGAAGTGATAAGTGGTGGTAACATTCTGGACATATTCTGACAGAATAGCCATCAGGCTCTCCTGATAGGTAAGAGGTGACTGGCAAGAGAAGAAGCAAAGATTATTCCAATGTTGGAGGCAAGAACAACAGAAAGAATGATGTTTCCATTTAAAGAGATTTTCAGAGATTTGGGCATTAGGGCAGCATAATTGTTCTGGGAGTAGGCAAAGTACTTGTGATTGACATGAAGAGGTCAAAGAACTGGGAAACACTGAAGGAGACAGAGAGGTAGGTATCAATCCTTAGGGGAAGAGATCATATCGAGGTATGTCTGCTTATTACTTAATACATTTCAATTTTTATATTAATGTTGAGATAATGTTGGATATGTGACTGCTTTTAATTTTACCCAAACTCTTTAATTATCTAACTAAAAATACTGTCATACTGATTGTGCTTCAAAAGCATCTTAAACCTATGCACCAGTTCCCCACACTCTTCTGCAATTTCACACTCTATAACTTCTTGGTGGATGTGATTATACAGTAAGGAAACACATCTCAAGTTCTGTTTAACTGTCCTGACAGATCTTTTTTTAATGCAATTAACAATAACTTCAATTAACCCACTCCTGCTTTATTACAGATAACTATTTTAAGAACTCAAAGAAATCAAAACAAGCATACCATTTAATTGCAAGTAAATTTGGTCAATAATTAAAATAAAACATAAGGCTCTTATATATTAGCTATGTATGCACTGTGAAAATACAAGTATATTCCTAAAGAGAAATTAGGAATTGGTGGGAGACCATTCATAAAAGAATAGCATTTTCAGGTGGCTACAGATTGGTTTGGTTTGGGCATGTCTGATGTGGCTTGTGGTTGGAAAATTGCTTAAGGGCTCATTTTTACCTTCAAGAGGAATTAGAGGGTGCAAAATAAGAAATGTGGTCAAAAAAGATAGAAAAATCTCCTCTCTGTGCCATCCACTATCTGCCCTCAAGTAAATCTGCCCTGATAAAGTAGAAATATGCTAATTTTTAGTGTATTTATTTCCCACTAAATTCATTGTTTTATTTAGCTTTTAAAGGTCATTTCATTCATTTCTAATTTTGAACTATTATAAATATAAATCAAAAATATGATAAAGATATTTTATGTATATACGCTGTGATTCCTGTGGGAACCTGGCTATATCAAGCTGTACATGAGTAGGGGCTTTAAATACTGAGCAATTTTTCTCCAAAAAAGCAATTACTAATGAATTTTTTCAATAATGTAAGGAAAACTCCACTCTTTTTACAGGATAGCCTACTTTGGATATTGTCACTTTTGAGATTATCCATCTTATCACTTAAAAATGGTATTTATTGGGGCGCCTGGGTGGCACAGCGGTTAAGCGTCTGCCTTCGGCTCAGGGCGTGATCCCGGCGTTACGGAATCGAGTCCCACATCAGGCTCTTCCGCTATGAGCCTGCTTCTTCCTCTCCCACTCCCCCTGCTTGTGTTCCCTCTCTCGCTGGCTGTCTCTCTCTGTCGAATAAATAAATAAAATCTTTAAAAAAAAATGGTATTTATTTTTTGATTTTCATTTATCAAGGTTGAGAATCTTTTCATAAGTATATTAATCATTTCAAACCTTCCTTTAATTTGAAATCTTTATATTCATCATTTTAATCAATTTCAGGTGAATTTTAACAGCTATTAATATTAATACGCATATGTGCTAGGAAATTAGGAGATATATCTTGTTTAAAAAATGATAGAAGGCCAGTGTGACAGAAGCAAAGAAAATGGAGAGAGAGAAAGCTAAAAGAGAGAGGCCATTTAAAGCAGTGTAATTTTTTATTATAAGATAAAATTGAGTCTATTGAAGGATGTTAAGCACAGATGAAAATTATAAGATTTAATTTTTACAAAGGTTATTCTGGGTCACTCTGTGAATAACAGATTAGAGGAATTGGGAAAGTATGTGAACAGTTAGTCATCTATTGTAATGGTCCAGGAGAAGGAAGCTGGTAGACTGGGCTAGTATTTTAGAGCTAGTAATGAAGAGAATCAGTGGATCTGACGGATGATTAGAAATTAAATTACCAAGTTTATCTACTGTAAAATAAATGTGAGGGAGAAGGAAGTGTTAACTTCTGACTTTTGCAACTAGATGCAGGATACAGACTTCTCAAATGTAGTGAACTCTGAGGAAAGAGATAAGATGAATAAGATTATGAAATTAAGAATTACCACATGATTTCATTCATATGTAGAAAAACAAAACAAATAAATACATGAAGAGCAGAATCAGACCTATAAATATAGAGAACAAACTGATGGTTGACAAAGGGAAGGGGGTGAGGAGATGAGCAAAATGGCTGAAAGGGAGTGGGAGGTACAGGTTTCCAGTTATGGAATGAATAAGTCATGGGGAATAAAAGATACAGTATAGAGAACAGAGTCAATGATATTGTAATAGCACTGTATGGTGACAGTGGTGGTTATACTTGTGGTAAGCACAGCATAACATACAGAGATGCTGAATCACAATGTTGTACACCTGAAACTAATGTAATATTGTGTGTCAATTAAACCCAAATAAGAATTTTTTTTTAAAAGAATTACCTGTTTCTTGACATTTTTCTCTAACTCACTTTAAAGTTATATGCCCAGAGTGTTATTTTGGGGAGGGGCATGACAACTATTTCACTATCTTTAGTTTTTGGGGTTTTTTTTATATAGCTCTTCATCACTTCAAGTTTTATCTGTCTTCTTTATTATTATCTTCCATCTTATTTAGGTTTATGATTTTGTCTTTAACTAGATTCATCATCATACAATACCAGAATTTCAACTTAGAAGTGACAGATCTTGTATTAACTACTATTATTCCCATTTTATATTAGGTTAAGAAATGTGGAAATTCAGGGGCGCCTGGGTGGCACAGCGGTTAAGCGTCTGCCTTCGGCTCAGGGCGTGATCCCGGCGTTATGGGATCGAGCCTCACGTCAGGCTCCTCTGCTATGAGCCTGCTTTTTCCTCTCCCACTCCCCCTGCTTGTGTTCCCTCTCTCACTGGCTGTCTCTATCTCTGTTGAATAAATAAATAAAATCTTTAAAAAAAAAAAAAAGAAATGTGGAAATTCAAAGTCCCATTTCAATGACAATAAATCATATTCCTGCTTATTACCAAGCTTCCTTTGAAACCAGTTTCTTGTAAAAAATCCAGTTGGTGTATGAGTAATCAGTCTTAACTCACAATTTGTGTTGTCAGGGAGCAAACAAAGCAAAAAGTATGAAAGCTAAAAATCTAGAAACCTCTGTCATTACACCTGAGAAAAAGAGAGGATCTCGTGTCCACAGTAACAAAACTTGGGGACTTTGTGTATAAGGCTGCCTTTGTCCCTGACCTTCCACAAAGCTAGAGTTTTGAAAAGAACTGCAGAACCAATGATATTATTTGGAGACTGTCTCAATTTTAGACACTTAAAAAAAAAGGGTATACTACTTAGCCTCAATACTATGCTTATTCTGTTTCAGACCTACTTAAGATCTCACAACAGCAAAAATCATTATGTAGAAATTAACAAAGCTGGCCAGTGTCACCGAATATTTCCAGTTTTAATCTTTGTTGGGCTATGTGGGCTAAAACACATCACTGGATGTTCGACAAGCACAGGAGTTGCAGCACAAAAATTGACCTACTGAACGGTACCTTACTTTGGACAGGTCTGTTATCTTAGTAAACTGATGCCTCCCTTCAAAGAGTCCATGATACTATATACAGTCAATTTTGGCTCTTTGTTATACCATTATTTATTTTCTCTTCTTGGGAAAAAAAGAACTTTAGATACATTTATGAAGAAAAAAAGAAAAGAGAAAAGATGAGAAGAAAAATTGGAACTGAATTTGAGTTTAAACATTTTAACTACTGAAGGAAAATTCTGGACTATTTTCTTCCACCCCTAAGTCTGCCCCTAAGTTTCTTTCATGCTTTACAAGAGTCCTAAAAGAAAGGAGAGCCCTACCTAATGTTGTTCAGGGATATGAAGCATAACTGAAATTCTAAAACGCTAATAACCAGAGGTAGTTACAGCTAATATTTTGGTGCATTTTTTTCTATAATGATTCAAATGAGTATATGTACATAAACCAGATCATACCATACTTTATGTTCTATAATCTATATTTAAAAACCTCATATTTATATTTTCACTTAAATATAATTTCCTCAATTTCTTAGCAGTCGACAGTATTGGTATTTCATATGAAATTATTAGGTTTTATGATATTTAAGTTTCTGAAATCCTATATTATTTATTATACTGTTATCAAATTTTTATGCATCAAACAGGCACTGTTGAATTTGGACTCCTATTTCCTCAAACAACTGGTCAATAATTAGCAAAATCCTAAAGCAGAAATCAATTATATTACTTAATCTGAGTATTCCTGAATACGAATTCATAAATATTATTTATAAAATATTCATTTTTGTTCTCTCTCTCTCCTAGTTGAAAATAAATGTTCTGAAATAGTTGCAAATTTATTTTTGATTACTCAAGACATCCTTATTTTTAAAATATTTGAAGATCCAACTGTGCAGAAAAATGGATATTATCAGTTCCATAAAACTTCCTTATAAATGAGTTACATATAATTTAATTGATGAAGATTTTAATCAGAAGAAGAAATGATGTGGCTAAATGGTATATAATTCAGCTCCCTAGAGAAAAAAAAATCTGACTTGAATTATTAATGCCTATTGTTCAAATAAGATAATTACACACTTATTTTCAGTATGATTTTATTGAATAATTTTAAGATATACTTCAATGTGTTTTAGTTCAGTAAGTTCTATTACTGAGAACAGTAAAATAAAATAAAACATATCTTAAAGTCCTTCTAAATTGTTAAATAAAATCACTTATGTTATTATTAAAACATACTTCCAAATATAACTTTAGACTCCTACAGTTCTTTCAATTAAAGGGAAACCAAATGTATTTAGCAAAAATATAAGTGTGCAGTAATAATATATATGTGGGTATTAAACACTAGAATCAATTTATACATAATGGGAGTTCAATTTTTAAAAATACGTATGCAATGGACAGGTTTCCTAAGTTATTTATTTTAGGTATTTGGGGAATTAAGTATTGACTTACGTCACTCACCAAAAAGTGCTAAATACAGAACACTCAATATGACCATGCTTTGCATATAAGGCCCCCGGGGGGTGCTGAACTAACTGTGACACTAAACTTGAGTGTACAATATTTTATCACGATCCATGATGTTTCAAGAATGTCTTGGAAGTGAGGTATAACTTTTCAAAGGGAGAGAAAATAAACAAATACATTATGCCAATGTGGATGAGATGACATTTTCAACAAAAAGAGTATCTGAGTTGCCTGTTTGTCCATTTTACAGAGATAAATGTGTGTTAGTATGACATTTTCAAATACCAGACAGCAGTTAAACAATTTAAACAGAGATATGACTGAGAAAAGTCACAGAAGGACTCAATGAGATCTTGCTGAACATCATTACTCTTTCCTTCAAATAGATTTTCAATTAGAAAATAAAGATAAATCACCACAGTTTAATTTTAGTAATTTTGTAAGATTATGGTGAATTAAACAATTAAGACAACTCTCTCTAGAGAAAAGTTATAAGAAAAAATCTGCATTACCATTATTTGCTAATATGCTTAATACGTTAATATAAGGTGGGAAAAAAATTCCACAATTATATTGGATTTTCCAAAAATGTAAACAAAATTGTGTTCCTCGTATATTTAAAAGCTAAAAGTATAAAAAGATGAACTTTGAATCTAGAGATCAGCATTAAACAAAATAAATTGTTGACTAATTGTTGCAACATTCACTATATTTTAAATAGTAAGTTGCAATCAAGTAATAATAATGAAAATACTTGTTATAAAAGAGGCACACACTCAGATAAGAATATAAAAAGTCTAGAGGAGACTGTTCTAGGGACTGTTCCAGGCTGAATTGTATTTCCCTCAAAATTGATATGCTGAAGCCCCAACCCCAGCACCTCAAAATGTGACTATATTTGTAAATAGGACCTTTCAAGGGGTGATTAAGTAAAAATGAGACCATTAGGGTGGGCACTAATTCAATCTGACTGGTGTCCTTAAAAGAAGAGGAAATTTGGACGCACACAGAGACACCAAGGATGCACACACATAGCAAAACCCACGTGAGGACACAAAGAGACGGTGGCCATCTGTAAGCCAAGGAGGCCTCAACAGAACTCAACGTGCTAACGTCTTGAGTTTGGATTTCTAGCCTCCTTCTGACTAGGAGAAAACGAATTTCTATTGGTCTCAAGCTATCCGATTTGTGGTGTTTTTGTTATGGCAGCCTGAGCAGACTAATAGAAGGATTTTGCAGTTAGATTAAAGATCTTGAGACAGGAAAATGATCCTGGATTATATGGATGGGCCCATTTAATCCTAAGAGTTCTTATAAGAAGAAAGAAGGAGGGACGGAATCAGAGAGATGTGATGACAGAAGCTGAGACTGGATGCAAAAAGTAATGCAGTCTTGAGATGAAGGGGCCGTGCAACAAGAAATGTAAGTGGACTCTGAAAAGAGCAAGGATGGATTCTCCCTGAAGTCTCTAGAATGAAGGCAATTATGTTGACACCTTGATTTTACCTCTAAGATGCATTTCATACTTTTGACCTTCAGAACTGTAAGATAATGAATTTTTGTTGTTTTAAGCCAGAAATTTTGTGTTAACCTATTACAGCAGCAATGGAAAACTAACACATCTTGGTAAGTTAGTCTCCAAAACCCAAAAAAACATTTCAGCAAAATATCAAAGAAAAGAATTATTTTCAGATTAGGGAATAAACTTTTTCATTAAAACTTATAAATGTTCATGTACTCTTTATAGTGTCTTGTATTTTCCCATGAGAAAGGCATCAGATAATATAATCAATATTCGTAGCAGTTATATTATTCATGAGTTTACAGAGTGCCTTGCTTCTTAGAAGTTATTTAAATGTAGTATCAATATATTTTGTCATCTTTTTAACATTTTATAATAACATATTGAAATCAATAGTGGTTTTAAAAAGTTACAGAAGGTCATGGGCATCATTTCTTTAAAAAAGAACAGTTAAAAGGTGTAACTTATAGGTTCAACTTCTTGCTTTTTTTTTTTTTAAGATTTTATTTATTTGTTTGAGAGAGAGAGCACAAGCAGTGAGGGGGAGAGGAGAGGCAGAGGGTAAGGGAGAAACAGACACCCTGCTGAGTGGGGAACCCAATGCGGGGCTCGATCCCAGGACTCCAAGATCGTGACCTGAGCGGAAGGCAGATGTTTAACCGACTGAGCCACCCAGGCGCCCCTTGACTTCTTGCTTCTTAAATCTTTCCAGCTTGGAGAGAGTCTCAAACATTGAAAAGAATTTGAGCAAACTTTTAAATCTTTCCTGATACTGGAAAAGAATGCTTAATTAACTTTTTAGATCCCATGTCTGGTACATAACAGGTTTTTAAATAGTAAGTTGCCTGACTGATTATTTTGCATGATAATATTAACACTGAATACAACCTACTTTTCATTGCTGAGGGTCAATATTTACTAATACATTTTATCATAGCAACATTTTCTTAGGCTTATTTACTGGGAAGAAAATAAACTAAAAATCTCTGTTATTCTATGTCTCTTGACAGTTAAATATTTCATTTAAAAATAATATGAAGTTATATCTCAATTAAATAGATTTTTACTGAATCCCTGCCATAGTTCAGCATCTATGTTAAAAGTGGGAGATAGCAATAATAAAACAATCAAGAAGTTAAGAGATGGGGAAATAAAAGGAAAATAAATTACAATCATATAGCTTCGATTATTTTTATAGCTTATATACAGAGAAACAGAGAAGAGAGGCAGCTTCCATTCTAGACTAGAGAAAAAAACAATTTTGTTAAAAGAACATGAGATTTTCAGTGTGTCTTCATTTAATGTAATTTATTCACATGAGAGACCATGTGAATATATTTATGAACAACCATACAACTAGAGTAGAGGACTTCCATTCATCAATACTACTAAATTTTAGAGAATCTGATTAAAATTACGAGTCTACGGATTTTAAGGATATAAATATATGCTGGGGGAATTCATGTGAAGTCTCAAATGAAATGTTTTGTAATTAGAATTGTATTCTGAATGAAATAAGAGTAAGCTATATACATTTTTATGGCAAAAGGAAGTATCAAAAATGTCCAAGGCGAAGTTTATATTTCCTTTGAAAGGCCCTCATTGGACTACAAGCCTCAAGCTGAAGGTGTCTTCAGTCCATTTTTCAGGAATCAATAACTAACTGTATGATTTCAATTATTTTAATTTACTAAGACTTTTTTTGGTTTATATAGCATGGTCTCTCATGTGAATAAATTACGTGTATTTGAAAACCATGCATTTGTACAATGTGTGGTGTTCTATAAATACATATGAGGTCTAGAAGATTGATAATTATCAGATCTTCTGTGCATTTAATTTTTTTAAATGTCTTCTATCAATTGTATAATGCATAATATTGATAATCTAGATTAGCATAAGCTATATTATTAATATTGCATTAATAATCTTGATAAAAGTTAAAATAACTAAGAAAATAAAGTGGTAGGGAAAGATAAATGCACCGGTTTCCTGTTTATTCCATAGTGGAAGTGGTGGAAATTGACATTATCAACAAGTTGGAAGCCGTGCTGTGTTCAGTTTTAGGATTTCTTCCTAAGGGTAGCCACTACCTTGACGACTGTCAGCATAGACTGATTTTCCAACTTTTGAACCTCATATAGGGGTACCTGGGTGGCTCAGTTGACTAAGCAACCAATTCTTGGTTTCATTTCGGTTCATGATCTCAGGGTCCTGAGACTGAGCCTCGCATCTGGCTCCGCACTCTGTGGTCATTAGGTTCATGTGTGTTATTTTCATCTCTTCTTCTCAGTTGATGTGTTATATTCTTTGGGCTTATCAAATACAATATAGTATAAACATTTTAAAGGTAACAATTCACAAATTGTAAGTAGCATAATTTATCTATTTGCCAATTAATGTATATTTGGATTATATTTATGCTTTGTCTTGAAGCAATCCCGAGTAATACTCACATTGTATTTTAGGGCTCTGACAAGGACAAGGCTAAACATTTCAAATATTTTTAAAAAGAATATATGTTATATAGTTGTTATATAATAATCTATGTGGAAATTTAAAAATGAAAACAACAGTAAAATGAAAAAAAACTAGAAATAATATGAGGGTTTAGCAAAAATTAAGAAGATTGGAGTTAACCAGATTAGAGCAGATACACAGAATTCGGCATCTTCATACAACATTGATAATACTGAGAATTAAAAGTTACTTAGTAGGATTTGAATGTTTATAAACAAATTAACTTATTTTGGGGCTCTATCTGTAAGTGTATATGCACAAAGATAAAACCCTACTACCCTGTGGTCCACTCAGTTCCTTTTCGAACATGTCATTTTATATAAAAACAAGTAAATTTTTTTAGTTGTTCAGGAATTTCACTTATCCTTTAACACATTATCAATCTTCTCAAAAAGAAATAGTTATGAATCAGCTTTGTTCATCCTCCCTGTTTTAAGATCAAATGATTTATTATATTCTTCTTTTATTTTTACCTTTTATTGTGGCTATTTCACTCTTTCATTGATATTTCCATCTCCTCATTACTTTTGTTTTCAACACGCTACAGAGAATCAAGATTAAAAGTGCCTTTATTCTATGATTTTAACACAAGTCATTGTCCCACGAATTTTGAACTATATCTTCATTATTGTTATTATCTTGATATCCTTGTAGATGAGTCTTATTTTTAATTTTTTAAAAAGATTCTATTTATTTGACAGGCAGAGAGAGAGAGAGATAACACACAAGCAAGGGGAGCATCAGGCAGAGGGAGAGGGAGAAGCAAGATCTCCACTGAGCAGGGAGACCTATGCAGGGATCGATCCCAAGACCTTGGGATCATGACCTGAGCCTAAGGCAGACGCTTAACAAACTTAGTCACTCAGGTGCCCCATCTTGTAGATAAGTTTTAATTTTCTCTTCTACTTAATATTTTTAAAAACATGTCAGTTTCTTTTCTCCAAAATATATTATCCTCAGGTATATTTATTTGTAATGTAACCAGGAGAATATAATTTTGTGTATTTCTACTTTTAACCATCAAATTTTACTCCTAGTTAAATACAACTTTCTTCAGAACTCTATGTGAACAAAATTAAGTCTTTGCTAATAAGAAGGAAGGTCTTGAATGAGTTTTAGATAGCCTACCAAATAAAGAATATCCTTTTTCTTTCTTTTTTTTTTTTTTTTTGTCCTTCAGATCAAATACGAGGTGTGAGCTCCATGTTAAGAGATGTGGCTTAATTATGGGAAAAGCCTTTTCATATTCATTTTGATTAAGTATGCTTTTTTCAAGAATCTTTTTTTTTTAAAAGATTTTATTTATTTATTCGACAGGATAGAGACAGTCAGCTAGAGAGGTAACACAAGCAGGGGGAGTGGGAGAGGAAGAAGCAGGCTCATAGCAGAGGAGCCTGATGTGGGGCTCGATCCCATAACGCCGGGATCACGCCCTGAGCCAAAGGCAGACGCTTAACCGCTGTGCCACCCAGGCACCCCGCTTTTTTCAAGAATCTTAATTGAATAATCTATCACAACTAGACCTTGTGTTCTATGAGATGATGCTTATGCAGGTTTTTTTATAGTATAATTTTATTTTAAAATTTTATTGAGGCTTATTTCATACATCACATAATTCACGTTTCTCAAGTGCACAATTCAATTACTGCTTTTAGTAAATTTGCAAAGTTGTGTAACCATCATTATAAATCCTAATTAGAATATGTTCATCATTCCATTATGACCCTTCATGGAAATGCTGTTAGGTAAATATGTTATTTTTAAAAACCCAGAAAACTATCAAACTATTTTCCAAAGCCCCTATACCATTATACAATTCCACCAACAATGTTAAGAAAGCTATCATTTTTTCCATATCTTCAGTATAATTTATTACTATCAGTTTCCTTTATTATAATCATTCTAGTATGTAATACTTCATTATAATCATTCCAGTAAAAAGTGTTTCTGAAATTAAGAAAAATAAAACATTGTGATGATGCGTTACTAATAGAAATTACCTAAAATATATCTAAAATTAAATAAAGAGCATAATAAAAATATGTAGATATTAAATATTTTATATAAACAAAACAGATCTTGTTTTATAGCTAACTATTCTTTTCGGGGGTTGGGAGAATTTCATATAGAAAAATTAAGTATGTTGCCTTACAAAACAGACTTAATGAAATTGCTTCTTGAAGTTTATTCTATAAATTAAGATTAACTGTATTTCATTTTAAGAAGGCACCATTATAAAATTTGCCAACCAATTATAGAAACAAATGTCTATATTCTATTTTCCTCGATTATGATAAGGTAGATTAATATATGTAAATATGAAATTGTTTTAGCACACCATAACACCTTTGAGAGATGTCAAAGTGAGTGTTTGAACTATTTACAACAATCAAAATTATAATTTCTCCTTCACCATAATAAAGCAATTTTTCAAATATATCGATGTTCTTAGTGGAACAAGTTAAATCTTATCTCAAAATAGCCAATCTACACTTGAAGCAGCAGTCTTGGTTTTCATTTCAAAATTACATTAAACTAGATAATGCTGCATTATCATAATTTTACCTTAGTGTGATCAAACATTAGTGACTGGTGTTATGTTACTGAAATTACACAACCTTGCTCTGTGATCTTAATACTAACCCCATTTCTGTACAAGTAGCAGAGAATAGCTAAATGTTAAATTCATCAAGATAGACATAGAACTCTAATGGGAAGGATGTTTCTTGTCAGTGAATTTTGAAAGGCATAATCACTACTGAATAACTCAAAGACAGGCTGATTCTATATAAGAGAATTTATTTACAACTTGAAGAACAAAATATAATCACTGAACTATAACTTGAAAAATATTCTAATCAGCTCCTCCATTTTGGACACGACACATAGGACTATTTTTAGCACTAACTTAAGAAGCTAGCTCTGAAGCTAAAGGTTAAACAAAACCCCTTAGGAATATTTGACCTATAACACTGTATGATTTTTAAATACGCATGGGGACTCTATGAACCTATTAGGCTACCTGCTGGTCCTCTTAGGACAGAATCAGGAGAAGAGCTTAAACTCTGGTCATTGATGTTAAGTACTCTTGTACCGAGGTTGAGAGTGATAATGAGAAAAGCTCAAAAGTTCTTTCTAAGTTCATTGTAAGTGTACAGCCTGAGTTTCAAGCCTGGCTCTGCCATTTACTAGCTGTGTAATTTGGGAGAGATACTTAACACTGTATGTTTCAACTCCCTCATTTGTGAAAATGTAAATTGAAAATATTTATAAGACTCATGAGGATTTAAAAAGATAATATATAAAAAAAAACAGAAGAGTGAGTGACACATAATAACTAGTATTACAGATGATACGTTTGTTCTGCTATGCAATATATGGCAGGGCTTGTAGGTGCAGTCTATTACTAATGAGGACACAATACTGGTGACAAATTGATATAAAGATAGGTGAATATTATTTTCCAACCAAATTCTATTCAGTTTCAAGAGACAGTGTAGAATCGGTTAACTAGCAGGAGTCCATTTTAGCTTTGGTTTCCCTCTGTTTGCTGTCTCTTCTATTATACATCTCTGGTCTCTAAGCAAAAAAAATACCTTTTCTCATCCCAGCCTATTATGGCTCTGGGAAAATCACTGCATACTGGTCTTCAGGGTTTGACAGTTCCTCTCTCTTGTTTCAGGGAGATTCTATTTCTACACAAGTTTTGGATCCTCTCCCAGCCTTCTGATTCATGATATGCCAGCAGATGCAAAGTTTGAGGTTTAGAATCAGCTTGAATGATTTGCTGCCTATATGGCACGTGATTTTTACAGTATTTGCCTTGTACTGGGTGGACCTCTCCCATCCCCCTGCTCTAAAAGCAAACAGGATTATCCACCATTATCTTAATAATTCAGGCTTGTATTCTAGGCATTACTTGCTAGGGAAGCATGGATCCTACCCAGTCTACTTAAAAAAAAAGGGAGTCTACTGCTAGTTGTCTACTACCAATATTCAATTTGAACTCACAGATTTAGCCACAAGATTCTGTATTTGGATTTCATTTCTGGCACCTTATGTAAAAGTGGACATGGTGTCTTCTCTGCCATTTGCTATTATAATCAGCAGCCAGGTTTACCAGCAGATGGAAAGCTTAGTGATTAATCCTGTTGAGTTATACTAGGTGAGGCACTGTATCAGCTTCTGTTTTGTTTTTAAGGACTATTTTTAAGAGCAGTTTTGGAGTCACAGCAAATTGAGAGGAAGGCACAGAAAATTCCCACATATTCCCTACCTCATTATCAACATCTCCCACCAGAGTGATGCACTCATTATAGCTCATGAACACCTGCCTCCTCCCATAGGTCCATCATTAAAGCATACCAGGAAAACACGAAATAAGATAACATTATTACATCTATTCATGCACATATTTTCAGCCCTCTGTGAGATTCTTTAGAAAGAATCACTTATAAGACCAAATTTTTACTTACAAATAATGTCCACATCTTCTTGAAAAACTCTGGTGCTGTGTTGTCCATTAATAGGCTCCTTCTCCTGGTGTGAAACCTAAAATCAGGAGCAGAGACAATCTTGTTCAGCTTTGCACAAACATCTACTCTCTGAAAGTTTCGTGAATGGCATTTTCAATACCACTCCCAAATTATTAACATAATTATTTAGTAATTATAAGTTATTTTAATGGCTTATAGTATGGAAATGCCTAATCATTTTCAAACCAAGATGGTGAAGAGAAGTAAATTATTATCTTAAAGATAATGCTCAAATCAGTAAGGGTGACTAAATAAACCCAAATTTCTGATTCTTGTGCTTTATGTGTATCAACTGGATGATACATCTTTGTCATTTTTATCAATTTATCACTACGATTTTCTGGAGATGTAAAAATGTGACAATATACATTTTCCACAATCAACTATATCAAAATGGCATCTTGAATTATTTTTTTAAAGAATATTCTAAGTTATGAAACAACATTGACTGTATTTTGTGGATAAAACATAAATTTAATTCTCAGGATTATATTGGGGGTTTCAATTCTCTCTGTTTGTCACTGATATATACTGTTCGTTTTAATCATGTTAAAGTATACATTGTTTTCTCGATTTAACTATGTGTTAAATATATTTTTGTGTCTTTATGTATTTCCCTTATTTTATTTATTGGTTTGGGAGGTGAG